>NC_084794.1:3407361-3716666 GCF_963169125.1 Humulus lupulus | reverse complement strand
ACCTTGTCTATCTGACGGCGATAGTGGGCTCGAGTGTCCTCTTGCTCGCGCGCAAGCTCGTATTCTTGTATCCGACGCTGATTCCGGACGAACAGCGATTCTGGGCTCGGAGATTTAGGCTCGTAAGGGATGGCTCGCAATGACCCCCACCGTCTTTCCAGATTCTGTGACATCTAACGAGAAAGAAAAAATGGTGAGGGCCATGCATGCAAGAATCACGAGCTCGAGGATTTAGAAACAAGAAATTAAATATTGAGACCCTTACTAAAGAGTCAGAGCGTGTGTTCCACGGGAAAGAAAAGGAGCGTGGAAGATTTTTTGAAAATCCCGAGATTCAAGGGAAAGAAAGGTGGCGGTTAACCAGAAAGGGTATTCTTGGGTTTTGTGCATTTGTCAAGGACAAGGGTTTTTACCCGAAAACTTATTAAACAAGAAACATGGCCTAAAATTTTCAAAACCCAGAAAATTGAAACTTTGCTCAAACGTTAAAACTGGATATAAACCAGTGATGCGAAATCCAGCAGGGGAAGTCTAAGAAACTTGAAAGCCTATCGAAATGAAACCCCCTATCTTATTATGCTAAGAACGTAAACTAGCATACACAGTAAGAACAGTATGGATAAAAAACTGAAAACAAAAATGGCATACTTACACAGTGATGGTGATTGCAGAGAAATCGTCGACTGAAGAAGAGGTTGCAAGAAAGAACTCACTGACTCGAACAAACCAGGATTCCTGCGTTTCTTTGGCCGAGAGAACATGCACAGAGTAGAAACTGTGGCAAGGGGTTTCTGGGGATGTTTTTCTTCTTCTCTTGCAGACGAGGAACAAAAGTGAAGGAGAAGATGAAGCGGGGTCTTGTATGTATAGGTGGGAGAATGGAATTAATCAGGAGCGTTGAATAAAATCCTCACTAGATCGAACGGATGGGGATCAATGACAAGAAGGCGCCGAAAAGTTGTCAGACAGACGATCGTGGGCGTGTTTCCAAGGTACTCAAGTACCTAAAATGAGTAATACCCAGCTGACGCGTGTCCATTTTCAAAGGTGTGACGGTACAGTTCCCAGAGAAAGTAGTTCAAAAGTTTCCTTCTCTTAGGATTCGAACAAATACTTTTGAGGGGGCAAGATGTTATACCCATATTTCGAGCCATGATAAATATGACCTCGAAAGATGGATTCGCAACAAATGGTCTCGTAAGGATTGAAGTATGCTCCAGGATTGTATATCGAGCCTGCAAAGTACGATATATGACCTTGAATATATGAGCTCGAAACGATCTCGATCTCGAAAGGTAGCTCCGAGAACACACTCATCTTCGGGGACGACTTCGGATCGGAGGTCTCGAGCTAGATGTACGTACGATCTCGAAAGACACGTGATCTCGAGAGATGCCATTAGCTCGAACAATGACGTGAGACCTGAGATGCTAAAGCCTTAGAGATACGCGATAATCACCTTGAATATTTACAAGTGTTATAAATATGAGATGTAATCCTCATTTATTAATGTAAATCCCCAAGAATCGTGGGATATTATTTGGTCAGTTATGCGTTTCCTGGTCTTCAGGGACGTTTCCTTTTATATCTGATTATAGACATTTAAAGCCATTTATTTTATTCACAAAAGAGTAACTACCCAAAATATGTGGGATAGTATTCTGCATCCTTCTCTATAAATAGAGAAGCCATGCACCATTGTAAATGACCGAAATTCTGATCCTGGAGAGAAAACTCTGGAGAATTCATGCTAAAGAATTTTTCAGAGATAATCTTAAGATTAATAACAGAGACTCGTGGACTAGGCAGATTTAACTGCTGAACCACGTAAAAAACCGTGTGTTTGATTTGTTTGTTTCGTTTGGCCATTGTCATTCATTGTTTTTGTGTTCTTCTTTTATCTGTTGACGAAAAACGGCGTCAACAACTTTAAACTCTTATGGTCAGTGTATATTTCGTACTTCTCTCCACACAGATAATGCTCCAAACCTTTAGTGCAAATACTACCGCCACCAATTCCCACAACGTCGCCTGATATGGGAAAACGTGCGAAAGTTAGTATTCAACTTTCTGCAACGGGCCTCGTGCAATCTGCTTAGGTCGTAGTCTTTATTTAATGCAACCCTTTTTTGTATTAATTCAGCATTAATATCCCATAATGAGAAAATTTGTATTAATGATATATAGATGATTAACATTAATAACCACAGCCTCTATAAATAGGGTTGTGGTATCTCCTGTTGGGGTTTTATGCCCTAATTAAAACTCAATTTCTTTGTGATCTCATTTTATTATCAATAAAAGAATAAAAATCAATTTTTGACTTGGTCAATCACTTTGCTCACATGTTTAATATGATCAAAATACGATGAGCTGACGATGCAGGCTGTTTGAAACGAGTTTCAGTTTTATTTTGTACAATTAGCACCCTAGTGCTAATATATAGCACCCTTGCGCTATCGAAATCAGAGAGCACGGTTCTAGGAAGTGTGAAATAATGCCCCTGCACTACAATCCATACGATTTTTCGTAGAAAAACAAGAAGAATGCATTTATATGGGGGCACATAGAACTTTAGGGTTATTATAAAAACTTAATTTTGAGTGATTCAAATCACTTCTGGTCGCTCGAAATCAAGAGGATCTTGGAGATCAAGATTGGAATTCGTCAAGAGTCTTTCTTTTTTCTTCCTCTTTAATTTCTTTGTCTTATGTTCTTTTCTAAATCAATGGATGTTATGAATCTAGTTATGAACTAATTTTATTTTCTAGGGTTTTAATGTAGTCTCTTGATGCTTTATTATTATGCAATCTCTATGATTTCTTTTTCTTCATTGTGGTCTATTCAATGTTGTGCTTAATGAATGTGAATAATTTAACGTCGTTATTTGCATTACTTATGAATTTAATTCAAAATCTGAGAGGTGAGAGTTAAATATGCTATAGTTTACTAGACACAGATTTCGATATAGGACGAGGGTACCTATATGGTTTGTGTAGCATTTAGGATTTCTATTCTTAATGCTTACCTTATGTTTGTAATTTATTACAGATATGTAGAAAATTCGCATATAAGTTGAGAGATTTATATATCTTAATAAGAATATAGATTACTTTCGCAAATCGGCTATCACGATAAGAGAAAGAATAGTGGAAATAGTATTGATAAAATAATAAAGTGGATAGATGATGAAATTAAATACCCTAGAATTTCATACATTGAATTAATGTTAGAGAATATGTATCTTAAAACACTATACATACAATCAAACTGTTGATTACTTCTAAAATAACATTTAATTATCAAATGTTACTACAAACTATGATATCATGGTGAGATCAACACCGATAAAATCAGTTTAACTTCAAATAATTAAGAAAGCACTATTAGTAAGTTTATATGTTAATCTCGAAACAATCCGGAAGAAATCAAACCATTGATTATGTTTTCCAAACTCAAAACATATAAAATGATGCAAGTTAAACTAAAAAAAATGTCTACAAGTTAAAAAAAAATTAATAATTCTAAACTAAAAAACTTTTACTGGCACAAAATAATACTTTTCTAGACGAGGTAAGACATTTCCCATAAAATGCTGTAGACTTTTTCCAGCGATATACACATTCTCGCCGCCAAAATTCCCACTTAAAATTCGATTACCCTTTGCCGACGCGTTTGGTGAAAAGGGTCGGCAAAACAATCTTTCGCTGGTGACAAAAAACGCCAGTATAAAATCGTCTTTTCCCCGATGAGTATCACTAAACGCGCTGGCGAAGGTGAACTTTTGCCGGCGAAACAGTGAGACTCGCCGAGAAAAGTCCAATTTCTTGTAGTGATGTGATTTTCAAAAAAATTTAAAAATATGGTATATTACACTCTGTTCATTATTTTGAATGATTTGCTGATGTGGTCAACTACCACATTATACGAATGTCTATTTAACCCAAAATTAAGTTTATTGCTACTAAACATATTAACATTATTAGTTCTAAGAATATATATACATACTCCAATAATTTATCATAAAACCACTATTTATGCATGTATTTTCTGTTTGAACTCTGAAATCGTGCTACATTAACATCACATCAGTGTTACATTAATAAATTGTCTTAAAAAATGATTCATAATGCAACTGAAAAGACACATTTTTAATGGTTATTATAGTTCGAAAAATTTCGCCATGCAAAAAAGTTTGGTGGAACCTACAAGGACCATAATTCGGGGGAAACATATTATTTGTCCTTAATTATATTAGTCATAGTTATCTTATAATTATCTATTGGCCTCATAAAGATATTTTCTTTGCGAATTGATAAAACTGAATTTTCGTAAACATGCAACTTATGAAATTAAAAGAGCTATCTGTTTTGTTTGGATTTTATGAAATGAACAAAAAGAAGGAGACGATGACAAATGCGAAATCTTATCTCAAGAATGTTGACCGTTCATCAGATTACCACAAATCTAAGATGCCACCTTATAACAAAAAATCTCTCAAGTCTATATAAGATATGTAAACCTCTTTGAAGAAGGCAATTTGAATTATCTTAGAGTTATCGATCACTAAACAAAGCCTGAAAAAATTTCTGCCTTAAGAAATCCTTGTACCAAACACTTCTCAATATCCAATCAATAAAAAGATATATAAGATTTTTCTCTTGTATAGAAATTTTGAAGAAAAGCTGCGACAATGACAATCAGTAAGCCGTCGGAGTTGCACACAATGAGAAAATGTCGACTGATTTGGGAAAACGTGCGAAAGTTGGTGATGAAATTGTATTGATGAAATAATAAAGTGGATAGATGATGAAATTAAATACCTTAGAGAATATGTATCTTAAAACACTATACGTACAATCAAATTGTTGATTACTTCTAAAATAACATTTAATTATCAAATGTTACTACAAACTATGATATCATGGTGAGATCAACACCGATAAAATCAGTTTAACTTCAAATAGTTAAGAAAACACTTATTAGTAAGTTTATATGTTAATCTCGGAACAATCCAGAAGAAATCAAACAGTTAATTATGTTTTTAAAACTCAAAACATATAAAATAATGCAAGTTAAACTAAAAAAAATGTCCACAAGTTAAAAAAAATTAATAATTCTAAACTGAAAAACTTTTCCTGGTGCAAAATAATACTTTTCTAGACGAGGTAAGACATTTCCCATAAAATGTTGTAGACTTTTCCTAGCGATATACACATTCTCGCCGCCAAAATTCCCACTTAAAATTCGATTACCCTTTGTCGACGCGTTTGGTGAAAAGCGTCGGCAAAACAATCTTTCGCCAGTGACAAAAAATGCCAGTATAAAATCGTCTTTTCCTCGACGAGTATCACTAAATGCGCTGGCGAAGGTGAACTTTTGCCGGCGAAACAGTGAGACTTGCCGAGGAAAGTCCGATTTCTTGTAGTGACGTGATTTTCAAAAACATTTAAAAATATGGTATATTACATTCTGTTCATTATTTTGAATGATTTGCTGATGTAGTCAACTACCACATTGTGCGAATGTCTATTTAATTAACTGAAGCTAGCCAAAATTAAGTTTATTGCTACTAAACATATTAACATTAGTTCTAAGAATACATATACATACTCCAATAATTTATTATAAAACTACTATTTATGCATGTATTTTCTGCTTGAACTGTGAAATTGTGCTACATTAACATCACATCAGTGTTATATTAATAAATTGTCTTAAAAAATGATTCATAATGCAACTACAGGGGCACATTTTTAATGATTATTATAGTTCGAAAAATAATTTCCATGCAAAAAAGTTTGGGGGAACCCTACAGAGCTCATAGTTCGGGGAAAAATATTATTTGTCCTTAATTATATTAGTCATAGTTATCTTATAATATTATCTACTGGCCTCATAAAAATATTTTCTTTGCAAATTGATAAAACTGAATTTTCGTAAACGTGCAATTTATGAAATTAAAAGAGCTATCTGTTTTGTTTGGTTTTTATGAAAAGAACAAAAAGAATCTTATCTCAAGAATGTTGGCCGTTCATCAGATTACCACAAGTCTAAGATGCCACCTTATAACAAAAAATCTCTCAAGTCTATATAAGATATGCAAACCTCTTTGAAGAAGGCAATTCGAATTATGTTAGAGTTATCGGTCAGTAAACAAAGCCTGAAAAAATTTGTACCTTAAGAAGCCCTTGTACCAAACACTTCTCAATATCCAATCCATAAAAGATATATAAGATTTTACTCTTGTATAGAAATTTTGAAGAAAAGTTGCGACAATGACAATCAGGAAGCCGTGGGAGTTGCTCAAAGATTAGCAGGTTAGTCAACTTTATTAGCTGAGAAATTTCTATATAAAAAGAAAATATTTTATATATATATATATATATATACATATATAGTTAACAATGAATTCTTTAACACCAGAACTAGAATTCAGGAGACAAACAATTGACAACTTTAGATTACCACCTGAATCATACCAATTTAGAGGACCTAATGCAACATGGTTTCAACCCTTAAGTTCATGGGGAGAAAGTGATGGAATGCTTAATTTCCAATTAAACTGGATTAGCATGTTTTTATGGCAAACATTTAAAAAGAAAAATGCAAAAGATCTAGGAACAATACAACAAATACAAGAATTGAATGCAGCAGATCCCGAAATAAAAACAAAATTAAATGAAATAAAACAGTTGCAAAGTGAAAAATTTAAAGAAGTGATATCTTTGGTAGAAGAAGATAAAGAAATTGATGAAGAAATATTAGAGAAAATAAAAAAGAAAACTAGGGAAATAGCTGATGCGACAAATACTATGGACCATATCCTAGAACAAATCGAACAATTGAACGAAAAATTAGACAAAACAAATAATATACAAAGACTTGAAAATAGAATAAAAGAGTTGGAAAATAAAATTGATCGTCTAAGTGAAAGGTTAGATGAGTAGTAAAAAACCTTAATGGATTAATTAAAAAATAATCCAAATAGTAGGATTAATAATATATAAAAACATATATAAAATTAGAGGAAAGAAATACCAAAAGTATGAAATAACAATAATAGATGTAAAAGACTATAAAACCAAATGAAGAATATGACACTATAAGAATAGCGACTTTTGCCAGCGTTATTTTGCACTGATGGAGGCCATTTCACTACAATGCTATCTCAGGCTTCCGTTCTTTCTATACGTTTTTCTTCTTTTTTTTCTCTTCGTTTTTTCTAATCCTTTCGTTTTTCTTTTTTTCTCTATAATCGAAAATCTAAAATTCTGTGTTTTTTTATAATAAATTTTTCATTTTGTTTTTCACCAGCGAGAAAAAAGAAAAAAAAAATCTTTGTCTATTCTATCCAAACTTTTGTCGGTGCAAAAATGCGTCTGCAAACTTTTCCAATAATTTCAACACCATTATAATTTCAAACTTGGATATATGTAAGGATCTAACAATTTCTTGGCAGACTTGCTCAGCAGAAAAATAGAATTTAGTGATGGAACCTGAGGAGAATACTGATGCCAAGATAGAATTTCTCAATGAACGGATAAAATTCCTTAGGGAAGAGTCCGGAGATATATACCAAGCTGCAATATCAATGATGGAATACCTTGAACACAATGCTAAGGTTCTTGTTAATCTAGCAGAGTGTCACAAGAAATATACCAATGAGATGTATGATCAATTCAATGATTTACAAGTTGAATTGAAAAATAAATGTATACCAAAATACCAAACAGGTACTTATATGACCTCAACACAAACACAAGAAGAAGAAGAAGAAAACAGGAGCACAGAAAAAACTGTCCCAGAAATAAACATGCAAGTTCTAACACAGGTCAGAAGTGATGATGGGCCTAGAGAAGATGAAAGAACAGAACCAAGAATGGATAGAGGCAGCAAAGTCAAAAATACCGGAGACAGATCAACTCGTTCTACCAAGATAATAAAAATCAGAGCAGATGAAGACTTGAGCCCTTTATCAGCAAAAGAAGAAGAGTACTCTAAATTCGCAGAATGGGTTTACAGGATGGAGAATAATGATCACTGTTTCAAAAGTCCTGGAAATCACACGTACCCAAGGATTGTATGCTTGGAGGGTATAAATCCAAACTTAGTAAGTAAATTAGCTAATTTTGGGTTTCTTGATTTGATATACCCTGGATTAGGCCTTAGAGAATTGGATGCATTCGATGAAATTTTTAAGATAAAAGTCTCAGAATTCGCCAGAGGAAGAAGAATTTATCTCAAATTCTATTCCATTAGTCCAGAGTTTGAAGACAACATTGACTACCAAGCTCAACATGTGATCTCCATAGGTCATGTGGCTGCTAATTTCTCGATGGAATGCGGCACAGACACAAGTCCCATACCAAGAATTACGAGAAAATGGATCAAATCCAGGAGAGCATTAGGCATCAAGGCTGTCCATGGAATTTCAAAGAATCTTTTCGAAAGAAGATTCAGGGTTATATGCCAATTTTCCAATTATACTATTGCTACACAGGGAGGAGCTGATAAATCATCCATCCTAGAAGAGTTGATCAACAACTTCCAAATCCATGCATTTCCACCATGCTCGGAGACGACCAGGAGAGAAGCATGTGCCATTATGCAGTGTCCAACTTGCAATGGCAAGAATAATGAGACCCCGTCAATCATGACACCAAGGACAATGGACCAGCTGAGAAAGATAGCACTTAAAAATGTTATGTAAAAGGCTTATGAAAGAGCCACCTGTTCTACCTTTAGTGACTCTGCATGTTACCAAAGTCTACATAAAAAGATGTAAACAATGATACCAATATCAATAAAAATGCATTGCTAAATCCCTATTCTGGGATATAGTATTTTTCCCAAAATTCTCTTCAAACTCTAAACGATGATTTATATATTATATTATAAAATTAAGATTTTTCTGTTATATATATTATTTATATATCTCATCAAAGACATGAGATTGGTTCCATGAAAAACATCATATTTTCCTTTATAGATAGAATAGGAAACAGTATAATAGGAAAATCAGGCTTAACAATATATATATATATATATATAATAAATGAAAGTCAAAATTGGGAAACAACCAAACTGGTATTTTCTTTCCATTTGTAGATAGAGAACTTTTCTCCATGTTAGACCATCCACACTGGAGCTTTAAGTGGCTCCACTATAATTTTTTTAATAAATTTAATCAATAATTTAAAAAAAAAAAAAGTAACGTTGCTTTTATTGGGCAATATTGCCTATCTTCTTCTAATAAAACATCATCCATCTCATCCACCTACCCCACTACCTGACAAGTTCCTCTCCAAACAACTCCCACGGAAATTGCTCGACACAACTTAAAGTTCTTGATTATTTTTAGCTGATAATTTTTCAAATAAGGCATGATACGATCGACACAGCTTTTGTATGAATTAATATGTGTTGATATATAAATCTTAATTTAAGAGAATACAATGATAGCTAATTAAGGCAAAGTCAACTGAACTTCATATTGCTTAACAGAAAAACAGATGAAGTAAATTCGGTAGTTTATATATATAAATATATATATATATAACCTGAATATTTTGTCAAATTATTATTTTTCTATCATATATATATATATATTAGTGTTTTTCTTTCTTCACATTAGATGGTACGTAGTATCCATATAATGTATTCCGCGCAGATATATATATATATATATATATATATATTAGATACAAATATTCTGTCACGATTTAGTTTTATTTATAAAATTTATTAATTATTTTTATTAAATTTATATTAATATCATATAAATTTTAAATAAATATTTTATTTTAATTAAATAATTTATTTATTTTTGTTTAAGTTTATGTTTGTTCTAATTTTTGAATTTAGGAGTGACAACAAAAGATTATATATTATATGTTTAATGTAATATTAAATATTATACGTAGATTTAAATTTAAGTTTTTTGCTAGTTTTTTTTTTAAATTGTTATTAATTCACATTATATCATATTATATGTTTAATATGATATTATTCTAATAAATGAGTTTAAATTTAATTAAATTTTATTTAAGTTATAAAACATATGATTTTATTATTTTTAAATAATTATCATTGTAAAATATCTCAAAAATATTCTATTTTTTATTTTTTTTAATTATTTATTATTTTTAAATAATTATCATTATAAAATATCTCAAACATATCTTATTTTAATTTTTTTAATTATTTATTTTATTTTATTTAAGTTTAAGTTTTTACAAATTACCATTAAATATAAAAATATTATGTTAAATATAATAATATTCCATTAAAGTTAACATTAAAAAAATAAAAAACCGTTAAAACCAAGAATTTCCGTTATCTACACACTTATTATATAGAAGAGATATACTAGGTATAGAAGCAGCGTGCAATGTACGTTTGCTTAGTTTTAAAGTTGTAAATATTGTCTATAATTTTAATAAAAATTGGTTCACTATTTTTTTAATATATATATATATAACAAAATGAATTATAGTTTTATAGTATATACAAATATTTAAACACAATGTTGACATAGATATATATTTACATAGCTACATGACATATATAAAATACAATAATATTTTAAAAGAAATTAAATAATAATAGAAAAAAATCATAGTGTAGACAGTACTATTTTTAGTTTATAATGTATCTCACAATGTCTTTTGGTGAATTTGATGAATAAAAAAAAACTCAAATCACTTGATAAAAAATAAACTATCACACAAATTTATAAGATAAAAAAATGATATGTATGTCTTTATTATTTTTAAATAAAAATGATTTAATTATATAAATTATCATAAAATATCTTTAAAATACTATATTTTTATTAATTTTTTTTAAGTTTATGTTTATTTTTATATATTATATATTTAATATAATATTAAGTTTAAGTATAATTAAATTTTATTTAAGTTATAAAATGTATTTTAATTTTAAAATATCATTGTAAAATATCTCAAAAATATCATATTTTAATTTGTTTAATTATTTATTTATTTAAGTTTAAGTTATGTTTATAATCTACCGTTAAATATAATAATATTAGGTTAAATATAAAAATGTTTTGTTAAAACTAACGAAAAAAATAAAAAATTGTTAAAACTAAGAATTTCCGTTAGCTATACACTTTTTATATAGAAGAGATATATCCCCGTTCAATTGTGTAAATTAGGAGGAAATTTGGACTTTATATAGGTTTTTTGGATTTTATTAATTTAATGGTATTAGCAATTATTGGAATAAACTATATTATTGTATACTTTGTGCATTATTTTCTGTGAAACTATAATTTGTGCGCTTTCTATAACTCGATGGAATTAGTTCAACTGACGTAGTTTTACCTTAAAAAAACTGATAGATAATATATATATTAAAATGAAATTGATTCATTCCTAAAGTTTGAGAAGACAATTTTTTTTTGTTCTTGATAAGTAGATCATTGTAATGGGTATATAATTTATTAGATTATGAATAAGAAGAGAAAAGGATATTGACTACGATAGAACTCATCTTATTACCTCTTCAATCTGCTAATAAAGAACGTTTATCTTGAATTAAAATGGCCGAGCTTATTATTTGGGCTAATCATACCTAAAAATGCTCAAATTATAAGGTGACATTTGGTTGATAAACTTGTGTCGTGATCAAAAGATATAATAAATAAAAGCTTGCTTTATATATAAGACTACAAAAGATATATATATATATCTTTTTGTTTTACATAAAAGATAATTAAAACAATTACAACATCGAAATTGAACAACAAGACCACACTCAAAGCTTAAAAATATGAAGTTAAATAACGTCTCTAAGTGAAACAATTACAGCGTTTATTTTTCTAGCTAGCTTAGTTATATAGAGAGAAATTTTAAAAGGCTCTCTTTATTTATTTGCTTTTCTTTTGTAGCGGTGCTATAGTCTTATTACTTTGTACTAATTAATATATAATGCCTCTTATTAATAGTGAATTAGTCTCTATAAACTAATGACTAGCTAGGACGTACGTATTGCTATAAAGTTCTATGAGAGAGTGTATTATTCGAAATTCAAATACATATAATAAATATCATATAATTTTATATATGTACGTATTGGTCATGGATGTTTTATTGTTGTTTGACTTATTTTGAAGAAGGGGAGTTTTATTGTTGTCTCTCTTATTGAAGATGGACGTGTTGGAGATGGAAGATGACGAGTCGTACGTTGCGGCGATGGAGATGGAAGACGACGAGTAGTACGTGGCGGCGATGGAGATGGAAGACGACGAGTGGTACGTGGCGGCGATGGAGAAGGAAGATGACGAGTGGTACGTGGCGGCGATGGAGAAGGAAAACGAGTACTGGTATGTTTATTATCCGCCATTGATTCTTTTGAGCTAGCTGATGATCGAATGATCAGTAATAGTAGTATTGACTAAATAGTTAAGGTAAAAATATATATATGTGTATGTATGTATGTAGGATCGAGGAAGAGTTTTATCTATGTATGTTATTGAAGTTATATATATATATATATATATATATATGTGTGATGCCTTTATATAGAGTTTTGCATATGTTATTTAGATGCAATGGTTCTATAGAGATGCATACACATTTAAGATATTGATATATAATATATATATAAAAAAAAGACTTAATTAACAAAGAGCTTCCTATTATATATGCATAGTTGTGTTTTATTGACTGGTCTAATGGAGACCTTGACTAATTAATTAAAATTAATTGAAGTCTTTTTTTTTTTACTTAAAAATATAAAGGATGTAGTAGATGGCCAGTCACGAAAGTCTTTGTTAATTAAGTCACCACTTTGTCTTAATAATATGAATGTTGTATACATTGGTCAATCTATGTACATTTGATATATATATATATATATATATATATATATATATATATAGATGACAATTCTCTTTTAGGGGATTCAATTTAAGTCCTACCGGTAAGATTCTTTACTGTTTTTGACTCATATTATAGTTGTTTAGAGCATCCTTACAGTACCGAAAACTAGGTTCAATCATGTTGTTTTTCACGCGCATAACAAAAATTAGTCACGCGTGCAACAATAGGTTTGAACCTAGTTTTCGGTACTGTAAACTATTCAGAATTTTTTAAAAATTACGTCGATGCTCTAAACACATACAATATATACACAGTCATAAAAAAAAATAACGCCGAAAACTGTTCAAATGTCGATAATACTGAGAGCCCACTGATAAAGCTTAAAGTAAAGCACTATGAAAAACTTCTCCAATATATAACAAAAAGTTCTGACCCCTCTTACGTGGCAGTGTACGTACGTAAGTATATTGTCGTATATATTGTTTACAAGAATAATAATAATAATTTGACCAATTGATAATATTCTTGTTGAGATGCATACAAGCAAATCGGTTGTTACATCATTAATATTATTATTTACCTTATTTGACTACTTTCAACGTTGCTTTCTAAACATAGTGGTTGTGTTTTATAAAGTTTTTGTTTTTGAATTTTTTGAACACAAAAAAAAAATATTATTTTTATTATTATTTCTTTATTTTAAAAAAATAAAAATATGTTTGGTAACTATTTTTATTTTTTATTTTTAAAAAAAAAATTAATAAATACGTTTGATAATTTTTGTTTTTATTTTTTGTTAACAATATAAAGGAGACGTTGATTTGAAGAATGAAAGAAAAAAAAAGAAATTAAAAATCGAAAATAGTTTTTTAAAAATTAAAAGTAAAAAAAATTATATTTTCAAAATTTAATAAATTTTAATTAAATTTTTGAAAAATAATAAATAAAAATAAAGTTACTAAATACTATTTTTATTTAATTATCAAATTTTTAATTAATTAAATAAAAAACTTTTTTTTTTTGGGTTACCGAAGAATACCAATATTTAATAATTAATGTTTTTACTAATAAAGTACGCTGTTACGCACGCATGCATGAATATGAATCATAATTTTTTACTAAATAAATTATATATCCACCTACTATCATATACACACATATATATACATATATATATATATATCACATTAGAGATCATATAACTCATAATACTTCTCGATTGTCAAGAGATATATTTAGAGAAAAAGCGCATTGAATAACGATCGAACAACGTTCTCTTGAGAGTCATCTCGATCGTACGTAAAAGTTAAGACAGTGGTTTATCTAACCCAACTCGATATCGACCGATATATGGCTCCCATTCACACTATAATGCAAAACCAAGCCCGAGCCCAAGGCCGAGCTGCCCTAGCCGAAGCTCAAGCCCTAGCACAAGCTCAGACCCGAGCCCGATCCCAAGCAGTAGCTGATGCCCGAATCCTAGCCAGAAGCCGAACCCAAGTTCAAATCCTAGCCTTAACCAGAGTCGTAGCCCAAGCTCAAGCTCAAGTTCGAACCAAAGCCCAAGCACTACAGCGAGCCCGAGGACTACATGCACAAGGCCAAGTCCATGGCCTAGCCCTTGCCCTAGCCATATCCCAAGGCCGAGCCCAAGGACTCGCCGAAGTCTTAACCGAAGTCCGAGCCCGAGCCAATCTCTGGCGAATGTAAGCATTGGCTTCATCAGCTCCTAACGATCCATAGTTTGTGTCATTATTGTGTTTGTCTTATTATTCATGTGTCATTTATTTAAATAATAATGTTGTTTATTGTTAACAGTTCCCACATATATGTATGCTCGACTTGTCCGGTGGGCTTGCCATTGAATAAATTTAAGCTCAATCTTGTTTTTTAGACAATCTGTATTAAGTTATGAAATATTAGATATATATATATATAAATAGTCTAAATCAAGTATATATAGAGACAAAAATATATCTTTTTAATAAGTGTGTAGGTAAAAATTCTTGGTTTTAACGGTTTTTTATTTTTTAATGTTAACTTTAATATAACATTCATATATTTAACATAATATTCTTATATTAGTTTGTAAACACTTAAACTTAAATAAAATAAATAATTTTTTAATGCAGTACACAGAGACTCATCAGAGAAAATCACAAGAAGCAAAATCAAGTAACAACAGTGAATAAAAATGGGTATTGTAGAAAAAGAAGTGCTGGTGCGATGGCAGGAGGATCCAAGATCAAGAAGAAGCGTGGTAGACCGAAGCGTGGCCCTTCTTCTTCAGAGGCGCCGAGGAAAGTGAAATCGATAGTGGAATTACTTGGAGTGGAGCCGGTGATATTCTCAGAGGATGAAGAGCCTGCCCAGACCGATGATGGAGATGCGATCGCAAGGGGTACGGAGGATCTTTCACCTTCTGAATTGAATCGAAGGAATCAGATCAGAGTTCAATTTTCTCATCTGATGGAAAAACGTGAAGCCAAGCGCAGTGGTAAGGATCTAGCTTCCCCAATTTCTCCTTCTTTTTCTGAATTGAATACAGGGAAGGTTCCCAGTAGTGCAGGGGGGGACTCTGAATTGGTTTCTCCGATGAATGAACTTGTCAAAATTGAAGTGGAAGATATCGTGGAGGAGGTGAATTACTGGAGTTCATCAATAGTCTGTTATGTGTTAGGAGCCAATCCTCCATTGCCTGTTCTGGAAGGATTCTGTAAACGTGTTTGGAAAAATTTGGGGATTGACAAAGTGGCTGGGCTAGGACAGGGAGTTTATATTGTGAGATTTAATACAATGGAACAGAGAGATTTTGTGCTGGGTAACGGCATCATGTTCTTTGATAAGAAACCTCTGATTATGAAGCCTTGGAATGCAAATGATGACTTTAAGAAGGAAGACATGCAAAGGGTCCCAATTTGGATACAATTGACTAATCTTGATCTGAAATACTGGGGAGAGCAGTCTTTGTTCAAGATTGTGTCTCAAATTGGGCAGCCGTTAAAGATAGATCATGTCACTAAACTTAAGGAGAAACTTAATTTTGCAAGGATAATGATTGAGGTGTCTATTGCTCAATCCTTTCCAAGCATCATCAGTTTTATTAATGAGAAGGATTGTCAAATGGATGTGATGGTACACTATGAATGGAAGCCGATTGTTTGCTCTCATTGTAAGGGTTTGGGTCATGAATCTACTTTGTGCAAAAAGCAAGCTGGTCCAAAAGTCTGGATACCAAAAGAACAAGGGCATGCCTCTTCTAAACAAGTCACTATTGATGCTGAGGGTTTCTGTACTGTAAAAGGGAAAGGAAGGAAGCCATTTGCTAGTAATAGCCACAAAGAAGAAGTTGCTGAAAAGCTAAATAATTCTTTCCAAGTTCTAGCTGAAGCTAATGTGGTAATGAAGGAGAGTGCGGAAGAAATTGATACTACTGCAGGAGGGGGAGAGCCTCCTACAGTAAATGGATAAAATTCTTGCATGGAATGTGAGGGGGTTGAACCAAACTCAGAAGCAACATGAAGTCAAAAATTTTATTTTGAATAAAAAATTTAGTTTGGTTGGACTCCTTGAGACTAGGGTTAAGGCTAAGAAGATGGGGGCCTTATTCCTAAATATGTTTAAGGATTGGTGTTTTTCGTCTAATAATGCGTGGTTTAATAATGGGAGGATTTTACTGGCTTGGAATCCTAATGTCTTCTCTGTGGATATCAGGAGCTGCTCTAGTCAATGCATTCATTGTTGGGTATCCCCTCAAAATGGATCAAATGGTTTTTTCTGTACATTTGTTTATGCTTTTAATGATGAGGAGCGCAGGAGAGTTTTATGGCAGCAGTTTAGAGATATGCAGATTAAAGAACCATGGATTTTGCTTGGTGATTTCAATGCTACCATTAATACGGAAGAAAGAATTGGTGACAGAGTTAAATCCCTCTATTCTGAATCCTTCTATAACTGTCTTCTTGATTGTGTTTTGACTGATATTCCTTTCCATGGTTGTTTTTTCACATGGAACAACAAGCAAGTTTCGTCTGATCGTATAATTGCTAAGCTTGATAGAGTATTGGGTAATGCTGCTTGGTTTGAAAATTTTCCTCAGGCGCATGCTTGTTTTTTACCGGAGGGTCTGTTTGATCACTCTCCAGCAGTGGTTTCTCTGAGTCAAAATTTGGAGTTAGGAAAGCAGCCTTTTCGCTACTTCAAGATGTGGCAAAAATTCACAGATTATCATCATTATGTCAAGGAGGCGTGGGGTTATCAGGTGCAGGGATCTCCTATGTTCAAAGTTGTGGCTAAACTCAGGAGAGTAAAAAGTGCTTTAAAAAGGCTGAATACCTGTATAGTTGGAGATATCAGAGCTTCTTTTTTAAAATCTGAACAGCTTCTTCATCATATGCAGCAGCAGGTTAATGATTACCCTCTTAATACTCAATATATTGCAGATGAATTGAAGTACAGGCAGGAGCATAATGTTTATAAAGAAGCTTATATGGATTTTTTGAGACAAAAGTCTAAGTTGTCTTGGCTGCATTCAGGGGATGCCAATACTCAAATCTTTCATAGAATGCTCAGACAAAGAAGAGTGCAAAATTCAGTCATGGCTATTCATGATGAGCAAGGTAATTGGCAAGATACTCCTATGGGAATTCAAACTGCTTTTTTGGAGTATTATCAGCATTTGCTGGGTGAGAATATTCAGAACAGAAGGAAAGTGCAGCAATGTGTTATCAATGAAGGACCTGTTCTATCTAATTCTAATATCCAATCCCTCTTGCAGCCTTTTGAGAGAGATGAAGTTAGAGCTGCTTTGTTTGAAATTCCTGGTGATAAAGCTCCTGGTCCGGACGGTTTTAGTAGCTATTTTTTTCAACATCATTGGGACCTAATTGGTGAGGAGATTAGTGAGGCAGTTCTGTCTTTTCTGTCCTCTGGGAAGTTGTTAAAGGAGATAAACGCCACGACTATTACTCTGATTCCCAAAACAAATTGTCCCAATAGTGTTAGTGAGTTCCGGCCTATTTCTTGCTGCAATGTGCTCTATAAAGTGGCTGCAAAGCTCATTTGTTCTAGACTGCGAAATGTTTTGCCTAATATAGTTGCGGAGAATCAAGGAGGATTCATTCAAGGTAGGTATATTGGGCATAATATTATGATTTGCCAAGATTTGGTCAGTCATTATGGTAGGAAAAGTGGAAAGCCGAATTGCATTTTAAAAATGGATATGCGGAAAGCTTATGACACTTTGGAGTGGGACTTTCTTGAAGAGATGCTTGCTGCTTTTCGATTTCCTTCTCAGTTTATTCAGCTGATCATGACTTGTGTTAGATCCCCTAAGTTCTCAATTATGTTAAATGGATCTTTACATGGATTTTTTAATGCTAGTAGAGGTTTAAGGCAAGGAGATCCCATGTCTCCTCTTCTGTTTGTCTTGAGTATGGAGTACTTATCCCGTATTTTGAAAAAAGTTGCCAAAGACAAAGACTTCCAGTTCAATGAAAGGTGCGCGAAGTTTCAGCTCACTCATCTTTGTTTTGCAGATGATGTGGTGCTTTTTTCTCATGGGGATTTTAAATCTGTGTATAAGCTGTTACAAGGGTTTGAATTGTTCTCTCTCACTTCGGGTCTTCAAGCTAACTTTGGCAAATCTGAATTTATTTGCTCTGGTATAGCTGATGAGGAGGTTAATAGAATCCTTAATGTGTCTCATTTGAAGAGAGGTAGCCTTCCTTTTCGTTACCTTGGCTTGCCTATTAATGCAACTAAAATCTCTGCTTGTGAATGTGATAGCATAATCGATAAAATGGTGGCTAAAATCAAGAAGTGGAGCTGGAAATATCTTTCCTTTGCAGGAAGGCTAACCCTTATAAACTCAGTGCTGAATGCTATTCACTCTTACTGGGCTCAAATAGTTGTTCTCCCTAAGAAAGTTTTCAACAGAATTAATGAGATTTGTAGAGCATATCTTTGGAAGGGTGAGGCTAGCTATGGAGGACCGGGTTGTGTTGCTTGGGATGATGTTTGTAAAAGAAAGAAAGCTGGTGGGTTAGGCATCAGAAATATTTCTATCTGGAATATAGCAGCTTTGGGGAAGTTTGTTTGGGCTATAGCTAAAAATAAGGAGAGTCTATGGCTCAAATGGGTGCATTCGGTTTATCTAAAAGGTGAGAATTGGTGGGAGTATGAGGCTGCCTTAAATTCCAGTTGGTATTGGAAGCAAGTGGTTGCTGTCAAAAACAGAATGAAGAGCTATTTTACATATCCAACCTTTATCTCTATGAATTATAGGATAAAGGATGTGTATGATAAGATATTGAGCTTGGCTGGGAATGGGATGTTCTGGTCTAGAATTGTTTGGAATCCTACTGTTATTCCTAAACATGCTTTCATTACTTGGTTAGCAAAATTGAATAGACTTAAAACTAAAGATAGGCTGCACCACATGGGGATTGTGAGCTCAGATAGTTGCCTGATATGTGATAATGCTACAGAAAATATCTGTCATTTGTTTTTCTCTTGTTTCTACAGCAAGAGTTGTATTATGGCAGTTAAGCTCTGGCTGGGTTGGCACTCGAATGCTGAGAACATTCATGAGCTGATGAGATGGATAGCCAGAGGGAAGCACCTATCTCGTTTCAGAAGGGGGATGTTCGCTTCTGGTTTAGCGGCTTCAATTGACCACTTATGGAGGGCTAGAAACTTGGCCTTATGGGAGGATAAAGTTCAGAGTATAGCTTGTACAGTTAGACACATTAAAATGGATGTTAAGAATAGAGGGTATATTTTTGTGAAAAGTAGAATTTCAGATTTAGATAAAACCTGGTTTGAGAACTTAATTGTATAGCAGCTGTTAGTCTTTGTATTGGTTGGGTCTCCCTCTTTTGGGAGGTTATTGGTTGTATTGGTGTTTCTTTCTATAAATAAATTTGCTTACTTACCAAAAAAATAAAATAAAATAAATAATTTAAAAAATTAAATTATTCTAATAAGTGAATTAAAAATAATAAATAATTAAACAAATTAAAATATATTATTTTTGAGATATTTTACAATGATAATTATTTTAAAATAATAAATAATTAAACAAATTAAAATATGATATTTTTGAGATATTTTACAATGATAATTATTTAAAAATAATAAAATCATATGTTTTATAACTTAAATAAAATTTAATTAAACTTAAATTCACTTATTAGAATAATATCATATTAAACATATAATATAATCTACTATGAATTAGCAACAAATTGTTTTTTTTTTTTAAACTAGCAAGAAACTTAAATTTAAAATTCACGTATAATATTTAATATTACATTAAACATATAATATATATTATCTTGTTTCCACTCCCAAATTCAAAAACTAGAACAAACATAAACTTAAACAAAAATAAATAAATTATTTAATTAAAATAGGATATTTTTTTCAAAATTTATATGACATTAATATAAATTTAATAAAAATAATTAATCAATTCTACAAATAAAATTAAGCAAGCGTGCATATTGCATGTTGCTTATATCTAGTATATTTATATGTATAAGGAATTAAAGAAGCAACGAGAAAGAATCTTGAGAACTTAGAAGAATGAGTTATGTATATTTGTAGAACAACATCTAAAACTTATTTATAGATAGACAATTATTAACAAGTATTAATAAGAGGAAATTACATGAAATATGAGATTTTTTTTGAAAACTTTGATAAATATGGCATTTTTTCCCTTAAGTTTTGCATGGCATAATTTATTTATTTACATTTTTATGGAATTTTTTTCCCATATTTTTGTAATTTTATTAAAATATACCATATAATTTCAATATTGATTTTTTTAAATTACAGGATATTTTTATTACTATATTTTTTTTAATCATATTTAAGTTAATAATATATATATACACATATATATATATATACAATTAATCATATACATTAAGCCATATAATTTTTTCCATTATATATATACATATATTATTGCTATTATTATTTTTATATGTATATACATGTATATAAGATTATAAAATAGTACACGTTTATATATTTATGGATGTATTATTATTGTTATTATATTAATTTTATATATAAATTCAAATATGAGGTGATGAGAATGACTTTCACTAATTGTGGTGATGATGATGATGTCTGGGTTATGTCATTATACATATGTATGTTTTGGATTATTGTTGGAGATGTATATATGTCATTTAATTTCATTTTATATAATAACTGATTACCATTATAAAAATAAATTTAGATTTTTTAGTAATGTGGTAGTAACCGGTTACTACTATCAATTTTAATTGTCATGGCAAGTACTCGAGTGAATTGTAACTGGTTACTAACAGATTTGGAAGAAAAATTGATTAAAATTGGATATACCTAAGCAATAGAGAATAAAATTCTCTAGGATAGTATATATATCTAAGTTGGGTTGGGTTACAAAGTTATTCTTGTAATAATAATTAAGGCGCTCTTAGTTCAGTTTGGTAGAACGTGGGTCTTGTTCATACATAGGCTTCTCTGGGACGAAATGAGCCACTTCAAATAGGTTCATTGCTCCGGCCCAGAATATGATTAATCCGGCATGGGCTACATGAGCCCCCAGCAGTTTACCGAATAAATTGATAAGTCGGGCATTCCCGGCCCACCAAGCGAAACCGGTGGTTTCGCAGATCACAATACATCCAGTAAAGAAGAAGAAGAAGAAGAAGAAGAAGAAGGTAACCGGTTACCCTTATTAAAATAACTGATTGATAACTAGTTACTGAACCAAACTTAAAAAAAACTCAGAAAATAAAAAATTAATCTGAGAAGTAGTAGTAGTAGAAGAAGAAGAAGAAGAAGAAGGTGGTAATTGGTTACCCCTATCAAAATAACATTAAAAAAATTGGTGAGAAAGATAGAGTCTGGTTTCAACATTTAGTTGGAACTGTGAGTTGATTTTGTTTCAGGGAATCCTTGTTTAGTCTTACATTGTACAGTTGTTGAGATTGGAATATACAAGAACTTGTTTACCAAAAAAAAATAATAATAACAATTAATTAGTAACTAGTTACTTAGCCAAATCTTTAAAACAAAAAAAAAACAACTACATCTGAAAAACAAAATCAGATATAAAAATAACCAAGAAGAAGAAGATCGAATAAGGTAACTAGTTACTTAGGTAGTTTTATAAAGAAAATCAAATCTGAAAAATAAAATCAAATTTAAAAATAACACATGAAGAAGGAGATTAAATAAGGTAATGGTTACAACTAGGACCACAAAAAAACTCAAATCTGAAAAATAAAAAAAAATCATGACAGCAACTGGTTACTTAAACCAGATCTAAAAAACAAAATCAGATTTAAAAACAACCATGAAGAAGGAAATTAAATAAGGTAACTGGTTACAGCTAAGTCTACAAAAAACTCAGATCTGAAAACAAAATAGAATCATGATAGTAACTGGTTACTTAGACAGATTTAGAAAAAAAAAACCAGATTTGTAACAGAAAACCAGATCTGAAAAGAAAAGAAAAAACAGATCTAAAACAACAAAGAAGACGTAGAAGAACGTAAAAAAGAAGAAGAAGAAGAAGAGGAAGAACGCGAAAACGAAGAAGAATGCGAAGAGGAATACGAATCGGAGATGACGTCGGCGGTGACCGGAGATACGTCGTCCATTTGCTGGTGTGAGATAGCTGCTATTGTTGTGAGAGAAAATTGTTGGTTGCCATTGTTGTGAGAAAAATGGAGAGAGTAAGTGAGGAATACGTGAGGGGTGGAGAGAAAGAGGAGAGATAGAGAGAAAGAGGAAAGTAAGAGAGAGAGAGTGTGTATTTTTTATGGTATTTTGTTCATAGTATTTTTTGGGATTCCCATATTTTAAACTTTTTTTTTGTTGGAATTACCATATTTTGTGGCATAACTTTAATGCCCATAAATATAGAAAGTTGTTTATTTTTTCCTATATTTTTGTAAAATTCTCTATTAATAAAATATAATTATCCTAATAATATCTAAGAGATAATCCAAATTAAAATAAAATTCGAACTCTATTAATATCTATCTGTTGACCCACGATTTAGCCTACTGACACGGAGTCAAAATATGAATGATATAGACGAATATGTATAGATAATAACGTAATGACAAAAGTAAAGAAAACACAGTAATTTATAGTGGTTCGGCCCCAGAATCTGGTAATGACCTACGTCCACTTAGAATGATATTGATATGGGATCAAAAGTGTGATCATTGAACTTGGGTTCAATGAGTTTCAACACTCCTCATAAACAATACAAGTTTTCACAGATAATTTCTATAATCTCTATGATTTCTGGGCTCCAAAAGTCCCTTCCCATGAGCCATCTCTTGCTTTTTATAGGCTCATGGAGGGTTGCCCAATATTGTTACAGATATTATCCCCTGAATCATGGGATATTCAGAAGATTGCATGAAATAAATTCGGGATACATAAGATCTTTCCATAAATGTTGTTTTTCCAGCGGAACCACCGACCAGTCTGGTCGTGGTAAAGACAGGTCTGTCCTGCTTCTGGTGTGTCTCCTGGTCGATACTCTAGCAGACGCTCCAGGTGTCAGCCACGTGTCAAGAGATTATTCGCCACGTCACAAATGCTAATTCATTGGATAACATTTGCCCCCCAAAGTTTATTTACCACGAACAGTAAATAAACTTTGAACGAACGACCCTTCGGTAACCCCTCCTGACGTGTCAGAGCCCTTCGTGCGTTCTTGAGAAAAGCAAACCACTCCTGTCTAATCAAGGCTTTTCAGTTTCCCAGAAACAATTATGACGGCCATTACGCTTCCCCATACTTCGAAAATGGAAAACTAATGATCACGCCTTTTGAACACCAAAGACAAACTTATATAAGGTTACTTGAGGCACTTCTTTCCTTTTTACGCACGTCATCTCTTTGTCGAAAAACCCTAAAAACCAGAGCTTTACTCTCTCCGGCGAACCTTCCTTTGCGCTGTAGGATCAGACGGTGGGCTTCATTGACTCCCGAAACTCTCACTTTCATCTTCACGACCACTTTCCTTGGTAAGTTACTCTGAAACTCCATGCTTCTAACCTTTCGTGGTGCATGCTTTTAAACGGTGTACTGTTTGAATCTCTTGGTTTCTGATTTTTTGAACCAGTTGGAAATAATTTCTTCCCGTTGTAAGGGGAGTCGAAAAAGCTTTTCAGGAAAACTTTTCACTTTCATCCTTTTGGTCTGTTTTTTAAACTGTTTGCACAGAGAGACTTAGTTAGACTGCTGTTATATAAAGGCTTAGCTTTTATACTTCGACCAGCGTTACTTTAAGAATCTCCTAGATTCCTCTGACCTCGCTTCCCCATTCTTCTGTTTGCAGATTTTAATGCCAGATTTGTGGGGAGGTGAGAGACCCATCGACGACGACCTCCTCGCCCAACTGCTCGAGGGAGAAGAACAACCAGTCGATCGCATCCACCAGATACCTTTCTCACGAGCCTCATCCAGACCGCACCCTTCTCCTTCAATGGCCCGTTCAAAATCTTCTGGCAAGAAAAGGCCCGAATCTGAAAGTAACCCTTCTTCATCTGCCCAGCCTGATTCGCAGGCGGGGGCTCCCTCGACCAGCGGTCGAGAGAATCTTATTCCTGACCCCAATATCCAAACCAGGGCTCGTCCTCGTCATCGCAATCCGCCTGATGTCGAGTGGTACACTCCTCCAGCCAGTTCGATGACCCTTCGGATGGTCGCGAACTGCTTCAGAAAATACCCCCTAACGGGGGTAACCATTACACGTCCTACTGCGGAGCAGAGGGCTAACCGTCCAGGAGGAGCAAACAGCGCCTGGTCCCGGTACCATATTGAAGCGGGGGCTTATCTCCCTCTTCATCCTTTCTTTGTGGGGGTGGCCAAACTGTCCGCGGCTGAAGCTGCAAAAGATGCAGCGGTTAAGCTGAGGGAAGAGTACCGGTCGTACAACAAGACTCATCTCCGCGAGATCAAGCATCTGGAGGGGGTAGTCAAGTCTAAGGACGAGACTATTGCCACTCTCGAGGGCAAGGTGCAGCAGTCGGAGCTTGACAACTCCAAGAATCTGGAAAAGTACAAGAGGACGACACTCCGATGTTTCTATAACTTCTGGAAACACAATCAGGGTGCTGACTTTAGCTACCTTTCAGAGGAAGTCAGAGTTGCGGAGTTGGCTCGGTGCGCTGCTCAACTGGCTGAAGAGGAGGCAAGAACCGCGATTCCAGCAACCCCAAGCGTCGTTGGTTTGGACGAAGAAACCATCGAGGAAGAGACTGACCAGGTTGTTGCCCAGGATCCTCCTGCCCCCCATGCCTCTTGATTTATTTAACTGTCTTTCTTTCTTTTGGAACATGCGACCCACGGGTCGCAATGTAAAGACAATAATTTCTTTTTAAACTTTGCTGCACGGGCAGTAAATCTTTTTGTTTGAACAATTACATCCAAGAAGCAATGCTTGCGGTGTAAAAGCTTAACTCTTGGTGTTATAATATTTTTACTTATTATAACGTTTGTCCGTATGACCGAACTTAGCATAGTACTTTGTCATGATTTATCAAAACATATATTTTGAAAAAATACTCTAAGTACTTGAAGCATGCTTTCACTCATTTTGTTCATGTGTTTACATACCTTGAGAGTATGCTTTGCTATCGATGTGCCTTATATGCCCCCCAAGTGATCGAGGAGCTTTAGGTCCTTGGTCACTTGCCTTGACCATGGCCTGTCCGAACATTCCTGTTCGTGCGGAAAAATGATACTTGTAATACAGCAAAACAACACACGTAGTGAACAAATATTTGTAAATGTAAATTCACAAAGGTTGGCAAGAACGACTGGCTGAGCACAGTCCCTTATAATTTCGTATTAAAAATGGACTAATCATGTCTTTACGAATGATTCTGAAACAGAATCTTACATATACGAGCAGTTAGCCATACACCGTGGCTAACCCTCTTTGCAAAACTTGTAAAAATTAATAGAAGAATTTGAACAAGCCAGTCCTTTAAGAAGGGATGTTTATTGGTAATACTTGCGCAGGTGTTCTCCATTCCAGTAACGTGGAACGAGATCTCCGTTTAAGCGTGCAAGTTTGTAGGTGCCTGGGTGAAGGACTTCTTCAATCTGGTAAGGTCCTTCCCAGTTAGGTCCGAGCACGCCAGCAGTGGGGTCGCGGGTATTCAAGAAAACTCATCGTAACACCAAGTCTCCGACGTTGAATCTTCTTTCTTTAACTTTGGAGTTAAAGTACCGGGCGAATTTTTGCTGATAAGCAGCCACTCGGAGTTGAGATTTTTCTCGTATCTCATCAATTGAGTCTAAGGACTCCAACATTAGCTGGCTGTTTTGCTCTTGATCGTACGTTAAACGCCGATGTGAGGGGGGATTTATCTCGACGGGTAACATGGCCTCATACCCATAAGCTAAGGAAAATGGGGTACGTCCTGTGGCTGTTCGATGAGATGTTCTATACGACCAGAGGACTTCAGGTAGTTGTTCTGGCCATGCTCCTTTCGCTTCTTCAAGTCTTTTCTTCAGGGTGTCCTTGAGGGTTTTGTTCACAGCTTCGACTTGCCCATTCGCTTGGGGGTGTGCGACTGAAGAAAAGCTCTTAATTATCCCATGCCTTCCGCAGAAATCGGTGAATAGGTCGCTGTCAAATTGGGTCCCGTTGTCTGATACTATCTTTCTGGGCAGACCGTAGCGGCACACAATGTTCTTGATGACAAAGTCGAGAACTTTCTTGGTCGTTATGGTTGCGAGTGGTTCAGCTTCGACCCATTTTGTGAAGTAATCAATTGCCACAATTGCGTACTTTACTCCTCCTTTTCCTGTTGGCAGGGATCCAATTAAGTCTATTCCCCATATTGCGAAAGGCCACGGGCTCTGCATCTGCTTTAGCTCGTGTGGAGCTGCTCGTGGGATTTTGGAGAACCTCTGACATTTGTCACACCTTCGTACGTACTCCATTGAATCCTCGTTCATCGTTGGCCAAAAATAGCCCTGTCGGAGAATTTTTTTCGCCAAACTCTGCCCCCCAGCGTGATCTCCGCAGAAGCCTTCATGCACTTCTTTCATGAGTTCCTTAGCTTTTTCTGACGTGATACACCTGAGCAGTGGCATTGAGTATCCTCTTCGGTACATAATACCGTCGAGCAGTATGTACCTAGTAGCTTGTCTTTGCAGAGTTCTGGCCTTGTTTCTATCTGCTGGCAATGTCCCATTTGACAGATACTCCAGGTAAGGTGCCATCCATGTATCTTCTATTCGAATTTCCATGCTGGCTTCGGCCGCATCAATGCTTGGCTCACTTAATCTCTCTACTGGGACTATGTTCAAGGTGTCAGCATCTTTAGCACTTGCAAGTTTGGCCAAGGCGTCTGCATTCGAATTTTGGTCTCGCGGAATCTGCTGGAGGGTGTATTTTGTAAACTGCGCTAGCAAATCTTTTGTTTTGTTAAGGTAGGCCATCATTTTTAACCCTCGCGCTTGATATTCTCCCAGGACTTGATTCACGACCAGCTGGGAGTCGCTGTAAATATCGAGCGTTTTTATGTTCATGTCCCTGGCCATTCTCAGTCCAGCGAGGAGTGCTTCGTATTCCGCTTCATTGTTTGATGCTGCGAAGTCAAACCTGATTGCGCAGTGAAATCGATGCCCATCGGGCGTTATCAATATCACTCCCGCTCCAGCGTGAGATTCATTAGATGATCCATCTGTGAATAGTTTCCACGAATGAGTCTTGTCTTGAGGCATGGGCGCTTCAGGCTGTTTGCACAGCTCGTTACTGGGGAGTTCAGTGAACTCCGCAATGAAATCGGCTAAGGCTTGCCCTTTTATTGCTGCTCGCGGTGAATAAGTTACGTCGAACTGTCCTAATTCGACCGCCCATTTTAACAGTCGTCCAGCCGCCTCGGGTTTTTGGAGGACTTGCCGAAGGGGCTGGTCGGTCAGAACCGTGATAGGATGGGCTTGGAAGTACGGTCGCAGCTTTCGGGAGGCTAGAATTAGGTAATATGCTAATCTTTCGATCGGTGGATATTTTAATTCTGCACTGATAAGCCTTTTGCTGACGTAGTAAACTGCTTTCTGCACGCCTTCTTCCTCCTGTATCAGTACTGCACTAGCAGCAACTTCGGTAATCGCCAGATAAATATACAAAGTCTCTCCTTCGATTGGTTTTGATAGGATGGGAGGTTGTGACATATGAGCCTTTATTTTCTGGAATGCTTGCTCGCAGTCTTCTGTCCATTCAAACTTCTTATTTCCCCTAAGTAGATTGAAGAATGGAACACACTTGTCAGTTGATTTTGATATGAATCTACTAAGGGCAGCTATCCTCCTGGTCAGACTTTGGACATCCTTGATCTTTTCTGGCGACTTCATATCGATCAGGGCTTTTATCTTGTCGGGGTTGGCCTCGATTCCCCTTGAATTTACTATAAACCCTAAAAACTTTCCTGACCCGACTCCAAAGGAACATTTGAGGGGATTCAACTTCATATGGTACTTGTTTAACACGTCAAAGCACCTTCGCAAATCCCTCACATGTCCTTCAGCCTTCTTGGTCTTTACCAGCATGTCATCCACGTATACCTCCATGCTTACTCCGATCAGTTCCTTGAACATGTGGTTGACTAGTCGTTGGTAAGTTGCACCTGCGTTTTTTAGTCCAAAAGGCATCACCTTGTAACAATATAAGCCCGTATCGGTCCGAAAGCTTGTATGATCCTCATTAGGGGGGTGCATGCTGATCTGATTGTAGCCTGAATATGCATCCATGAACGAAAGGATCTCATGCCCAGCAGTTGCATCGACTAGCTGGTCGATCCTCGGGAGTGGGAAGCAGTCTTTTGGGCAGGCTTTATTGAGGTCTGTAAAATCCACACAGGTCCGCCATTTGCCGTTAGGCTTGGGGACCAGCACCGGATTGGAGACCCATGATGGATAAAACGCCATCCTGATGAACCCATTCTCTTTAAGTCTTTCGACTTCTTCTTTCAAGGCTCTTGATCTGTCTTTATCGAGCAGCCTTCTTTTCTGTTGCACCGGTGGAAAGACTTTGTTTATGTTCAGGACATGGCTGATCACTGTAGGATCTATACCGACCATGTCTTTATGTGACCAGGCGAAAACTCCTTGGTTCTCTTGCAAGAATTCCACCAGCGCCTGCTTTGCGGTAGGTTCTAAATTCTTCCCAACCCTTATGATTCGGGTCGGGTCTTTTTTATCGAGCTGGACCTCCTCCAAGTCCTCGACGGGTCCAACATTTTCTTCAAAATCCCCAAAGCGAGGATCCAAATCTGTATCCTCACTTTGGGCAACACCCTATTTGGTGACTTTTCCACCTGATTGGGTTTGTCTGTTTTCCGTCATCTGCAATCGTTCTGGGGTAGCGCTCCTCGATGATCCACTTTTTGCCTTTGTGATCGAGGCGTTATAGCACTCCCTGGCTTCCCTTTGGTTTCCCAAAACGCACCCTATCCCTGTGTCCGTTGGGAACTTCATGGCTAGATGCCACATGGAGATGATGGCTCTCAGTTCAACCAGTATGGGTCTTCCAATAACGGCGTTATACGCTGAAGGACAATCGACCACTACAAATGTGGCGAGTGATGTCCTTGAGGCAGGCGCTGTACCCGTTGTCACTGGGAGTTTGATCATTCCGGCTGGTGCGAGTCCTTCTCCAGAGAAGCCGTATATGGTTTGATTGCAGGGCTCCAAGTCCTTCACGGACAGCTTCATGCGTTCCAGCGTTGATTTATACAGGATGTTCACTGAACTTCCTGTATCGACCAGTACTCTTTTTACCATCATATTGGCCATTTGGATGTCCACGACCAGCGGATCGGAATGTGGGAACCGGACGTGTTGGGCATCGCCCTCAGAGAAGGTTATCCCGCACTCCTCTGAGCGGGCCTTTTTCGGCGCTCGGTCCTCCACAGTCATCATCTCGATGTCCTGGTCGTGGCGTAGAGTTCGAGCATATCGTTCTCTAGCCTTTCCGCTATTCCCTCCAAGGTGCGGGCCTCCACAGATGGTTAAGAGTGTTCCGGCTACGGGGGCAGGCTGTAATGGTGGCGAGCGTTGGCGTGTGGATGTCTGCTCGTTGCCACCTGGAGCTTCTCGTTGGGAAGTTCCCGAGGCCCGTACGTACCTTCTCAAGTGTCCTTGTCTAATGAGGAACTCAATTTCGTCTTTTAGCTGGTTGCATTCATTAGTGTCATGTCCGTAGTCGTTATGGTAACGACAGAATTTGGTAGTGTCTCTTTTTGAAATGTCTTTTCGAATGGGCCCAGGTTTCTTGTAGGGCACACTAGAGCTTGTGGCCTGGTAAACCTCTCCTCGAGACTCAACGAGGGCAGTGTAGTTAGTGAACCTAGGTTCATAACGATTACCCTTGGCTCGTTTGTTGTCGGAGGTGGAAGGCTCATTGTGTGGCCGTTTCCCACCATTCTTGCCATTACCGTTGCCGTTTCCGTTGCCTTTGCCGTTGCCATTTGGTTTGGTGCCATTGGCGGCTTTGGTGGGTTCGGCAGCCTTCTTACCCTTGTTCGAGGGTTTTCCATCATCGGCAATGGCTTCTTCGAGCTTGATATACCGATCAGCTCGGTCTAAGAACTCCTGGGTGGTTCTAACCCTATCCTTACAAAGACTTTTCCATAGGGGCGAACGGTGCTTCACTCCCGCGGTTATAGCCATCATTTTTCCTTCGTCCCCGACTGTCTTTGCTCCGGCTGCCGCTCGCATGAAGCGTTGGATGTAATCTTTTAGTGATTCTTCATCTTGCTGGCGGATCTCAACCAGTTGGTTTGCTTCGGTCGGGTGGACACGACCTGCGTAGAACTGTCCGTAGAACTCCCTTACGAACATTTCCCAGGAAACTATGCTTGCAGGTGGGAACTTAAAGAACCATTCCTGCGCGGCTTCAGAAAGTGTTGCAGGAAAGATCCTGCACCGAGCGTCTTCGGACACCTTCTGAATGTCCATCTGGATTTCAAACTTATTCACATGCGAGACGGGATCCCCGTATCCATCAAAGTTTGGGAGCGTAGGCATCTTGAACTTGCCGGGAGTTTCTGCGTTGGCTATTCTTTGGATAAATGGAGTGCCTTTTCTTCTATCGTGATCGATGTAAGAGGTCCTTCCTCCGACCAGCTGTTGCACAGCCTGATTCAGTGCATCTATCTGGGCTTGCAACGCAGTAGGAATAGCTACGGTCTCTGCTGCTGGGGGGATGTTCTCACCATGCTTCTCTCGACGATCATTGAGTATGTCTCTTAGATCTTCCTCTCTTCTCCGTTGCTCGCTACCTCCGAGCCGGTTGAAGACATTATTTTGCCTGGGTTGCCCCCCAGCATCGTGTCTATCTGGTTGATCATCTTGAGGTATTTGGCTCCTGCTCTTGCCTCTATTTCCGTTCCTCCCATCCGCATTATCCTTGCCTGAGTCAGCCTCGTTGTAGCCGTGGCCATCTTTGAACTTTGACTGGCTGTGGTAAGACTGGTTGTTCCCTCTATTCCCGTCTCTGGCAGAAACACCCCGAGCGTTAGAGGGTGGCCTGCGCTGGTCGCGATGTCCCCGCGCATTATCATGCCGTTGGGTTCCACGGACCGCAGAGCCTAACTCCGAGTCTCTCCTGTTATCAGGAGGGTGGTGACCCCTGTTCGCTTGGTGTGGCCCATCATTCTCGCGGCGTCTAGGACTACGAGGCTGTCGCTCGGCTCTATTCTGCCTTTGCTGCGGGGGATTACCTCGAGCAGCGTGGGATGGAGGATCTGCCTTAGGGTCCAGTGGGACGTCGTCATGGGGCATCTGGGGCTGTTCAGGCCTTTGCGGACTTGAAGGATGGATCGGTGGGCTAGGATTGGGACCTCCCTGGGGTGGCCCGTTTTCAGGTTGATTAGGCTGCGAGGCAGGCGCGGCCTGATTTCTGGCCAACAGCAAGGCCGCTTCAAGGGCTGCCATGGCCTCGGTCTGGCGGCGATCCACCTCCGCTTGTCTCTCGCTTAACTCCGCCCGCTGACGATCAAGTTCCTGCTGCTGCCTTGCCATAGCTTCTGCGGCAGTCTCTTGATTGGCTCTCAGACTAGCCAATTCTTCCTGCAACGTGCCCAAGGTGCTCCTCAAAGTCGCATCGTCCATTTCCTCCTCTTCAAAATCTAGCTGTGGCTCATCTTCCGCCATGCTTGCAGGAGGAGGAGGAGGTGGCGGATTCAACGGTGCAGTGGTAGCGGTCTGAGCAGCTTTCTTCCCTGCTTTCGCCATTTGTTTTATCAACAACGATGAGTCTTCCTCTCAATGAAAGCACCAGAATGTTGACCCACGATTTAGCCAACTGACACGGAGTCAAAATATGAATGATATTGACGAATATGTATAGATAATAACGTAATGACAAAAGTAAAGAAAACACAGTAATTTATAGTGGTTCGGCCCCAGAATCTGGTAATGACCTACGTCCACTTAGAATGATATTGATATGGGATCAAAAGTGTGATCATTGAACTTGGGTTCAATGAGTTTCAACACTCCTCATAAACAATACAAGTTTTCACAGATAATTTCTATAATCTCAATGATTTCTGGGCTCCAAAAGTCCCTTCCCATGAGCCATCTCTTGCTTTTTATAGGCTCATGGAGGGTTGCCCAATATTGTTACAGATATTATCCCCTGAATCATGGGATATTCAGAAGATTGCACGAAATAAATTCGGGATACATAAGATCTTTCCACAAATGTTGTTTTGCCAGCGGAACCACCGACCAGTCTGGTCGTGGTAAAGACAGGTCTATCCTGCTTCTGGTGTGTCTCCTGGTCGATACTCTAGCAGACGCTCCAGGTGTCAGCCACGTGTCAAGAGATTATTCGCCACGTCACAAATGCTAATTCATTGGATAACACTATCCAAACTATAAATCATATATAATTCTATATACACATCATCACTTATTAAATATGGATAAGCTAGGGAAAAGTGACCTAATCACCGTCTCAAATTGCATCGCCATCGGTGGGTGGATAATTAATCTTATATTTATATGGACTTTGTTAATTTTGTATTGTGTTTGTGAATCACTCTTTATTATGATTTAGATATATGTGGGACTTTATAATAAGTCTAAATTTGGATTTCATCCAATCGATCATGAATAGTAATTTTTCGCCATGTCCTCTTCTAAGAATTCATGAGACTTACTTGGCAATGCCATGTGTTCTTGGTAGAAAATATAAACAAGATATATATATATATATACTTAACAAATAAAAATAAAAAACCAATAAAAACAGAAGAAAAAAAGAAAATATTAATAGAAATAAGTTAAAGAAATAAAATCATAAAATATAAATAAAAAACAGAAAATTAAAAACAGAAATAAAAAATAAAAAAAATATTTCACACAAACACATACATATATATACACATACACATATATATACACAACATAGACATATATATATATACATACATAGGCAGGAAAAAAATAATTAAAATTAAAATTAAAACTCACTAACATATATAAACACATATGCACACACATATATATTTTAAATATATTAAATAAAAACTTAAGAATAAAATTCTTATATATATACATGTATATTGTGGTGGTCGTGGCGTGATGGTGGGAGGGCGCGGTGGTGGTCGGGGCGTGGTGGTGGCCGAAGAGAGGAGAGATCAGAGAGTGAAAGTGCGGGTCCGAGGAGAAGGTTGAGAGAGAGGGCGAGTTCGATGAGAAGATGGTCGGAGACAGAGAGAGGGTGGTCGGAGAGACGAGAGAGACCAAGAGAGATCGAGGAGAGAGACGGACTGGGGTCGGAGACGAGGAGAGAGAGGGATTGGGGTCAAAGAAATCGAGGAGAGAGGGGTTGGGTTCTTTTTTTTGCAGAAAAGGAAATTAAGAAGAAGAATCTCAAGGGTTGGGTTATCGTGGTCACTATTAGCGGGGATAAGTTTCACTGCTACTAGTCGCCGCTAATAAACTTTTTAATGACGTGGCGAGTATTAGCAATGACACGTGTTGCTGCTAATAGTCAAGAAAAAAAAATTAAGTTAAAAAATTCTCATGTTTCTTTCTGAAAAAATTCAAAATTATTAGGGGCGATAAAGTCACTGCTGATTATTAGCAACGACACCTAATATAGTCAAGAAAAAAAATTAAAGAGAAAAACTCTCACATTTTTCTGAAATTTTTTAAATTTATTAAGGCCAACTTTGTGGTCTCTATTATCACAAAAATCGCCGCTGATTATCCTTGTGGACAATTGTATGTACTAAGGTCTTCTTTTACATGAAAATATAAAGACGACCCTAAAGCTAGGCCAGTCAGTTAATAACGCAGTCTTTGTTGATCAAGTCACCCTAGGTCTATATACATGTATCAATGTGAATGTACGTGCGATGGTCAATATATGTATGTATATATATACAACAAAAAGGATTATTATTATTCCCTCTTCCGTGGCTGTGTACGTATATACAAATTGGCTTATATATTGTTTACAAAAATACCAATAATAATTTGACCAATCGATGATATACTTGTTGAGATGCATGCAATGAAATCGGTTGTTGCATATTTAATAGTATTATTATCCTAATTGACTTCTTTCAACGTTGCTGTGCTGTGTGTACATAAGAATTCAATAATACAATAAAATAATGAAAACTACGCGATTAGGTGCATGTGAATATTATATCATAATATTTTTACTAATAAATAGATTATTTACAGAGTATATATATATATATATATGGGAATTCTCTGATGGGGGCTTCATTTTAAGTCCTATCGGTAAGGCTCTTAATGTTTCTCGACCCTTGAACAGTTTTCAGCGCGATTTTTTTTATGACCGTATATATTGTAGCTATATAGAGCATCCTGCAGATTTTCAGAAAATTCCGAATAGTTTACAGTACCGAAAACTTGGTTCAAACATGTTGATTTCCACACGCATAAAAAAAATTAGTCACGCGTGCAACAACATGTTTGAATCAAGTTTTCGGTACTGTAAACTATTCGGAATTTTCTGAAAATCGCGCTGATGCTCTAAATAGCTACAATATACATGGTCATAAAAAAAATCGAGCCGAAAACTGTTCAAAGATCGAGAATACTAAGAGTCCTACCGGTAGGGCTTAAAGTGAAGCCCCTATAGAAGAATTGTCCTATATATGTATATATATCCCACTCCCTACTACTACTACTACTATTATGATATATATATTTATATACGAGATACAAACAACAACGTGCAATATAAATATTTGCTTAATTTTATTTATAGAATTTATTAATTATTTTTATTAAATTTATGTTAATATTATATAAATTTTGAAATAAATATCATATTTTAATTAAATAATTTATTTATTTTTATTTTAGTTTATGTTTGTTTTAGTTTTTGAATTTGAGAGTGACAACAAGAGATTATATATTATATATTTAATGTAATATTGAATATTATACGTTGACTTTAAATTTAAGTTTATTGCTAGTTTTTTTAAAAAAAAAAAGTAATTTGTTGCTAATTCACAGTAGATTATATTATATGAATAATATGATATTATTCTAATAAATGAATTTAAGTTTAATTAAATTTTATTTAAGTTATAAAACTGTTGACCCTGATTTTGGCCAACTGACACGGAGTCAAATATGTTTGACATGGACAAATGCGTTGAAATGAATGTGATGACAAAAACAATAAAGAACACAAGAGTTTATAGTGGTTCGGCCCCAGAATCTGATAACAACCTACGTCCACTTGAACTGTTATTGATATAGGATTCAAAGGAGTGATCAAAGAACTAGGGTTCAATGAGTTTCATAAACCTCTGAAGAACAAAACAATATATCAAATAGAATAACTGTAATCTCAGATAATCAGAAAGCCAAAAGTCCCCCTTCCTTGAGCTATCTTTCTCTATTTATAGGCTCAAGGAAGATTACATTAATTTGTTACAGATATTCTTTCCTAAATAATCGGATACTTAGGAAATCATGGGAGATAATTTCGGATTCGATCATAACTGCATAAGATTTTCTCCGTGTATAGCGTGTATACGACCAGGCTGGTCGTATATAGACATTGAGCGTTGCGCCAATAGATATCTTCCTGGTCGATAGTCGAGCATGAATTCTGCCAGATGTTAGCCACGTGTATTAAATGTTTGCCATGTCATCCATGCCTATTTTTTGGATAACATTTGCCCCCCAAGTTTGTTTGGTGCGACCAGCAATAAAGAAACTTTAGGGAAACAACCGTTCATATGCCCCACGAAATCTTTCAGGATCCCCATGCATTTTGGAAAGCCGTGACATAATTATGTCCAATCAAGCCTTTTCAGTTTTCAAGAAAACAATTTGACAGCTATTGACGCGGTTCTTCGCCAACAGGTAATTAAGAGAAGAAGAGAAAGGGATTAGTGCTAAATGTCAAACTGAAACAAATATATGATCTTAGAAAAGGAAAGAGGTGACTCAAGACACGTTTTTTAAGTGGTTCAAAGGTTAAAATCCTTCTACTCCACTAGTCAATATTATTGGTATATACTGGGTATTTGATTATAGAGTATTTATTACAAGAGATAATCCAACCCCTATTAAATCCCAGGGTCTCCATATTTATAGGAGAAGGCACCTGGGAGTTGGTAAGAAGGTCATCTCGTGACCTTCTAACCTATCATATCAACTCTGTGACATTCATGATTAATTCCTAAACCTAACACATAAGTGTGGTCAAATCAATAGGTAAGGAGATAATGGGCCGCACGACCCAACCCAGTCGTGGGTGTCTGAATACACACGTTCCTGCTGCGTGTCCGAGAAGTCAGGGGCATATCAGACACGTGATGTCTGATATGTGCACGTTTACCTTGCGTGCGCTGACTTTACAAAGGTTCACAGCCTCCATTTCCAGCCCGTACCGCGAGCTAGAGACTCGACTCGTTTTTCGGCCTTCAGAGCCTGGGCTCAGTCCTTTAGCAACCCGAGGTGAACACCTTGGGTTATCCCGAGCTAAGGAGGTACGATCTTATGAAGGCAGCTCTGGTTTGGGGATGTTCACGAGATAATCATGATTAGGCCGCCACTCAGCCCGCTAATCAGGCGCCTGATACGTGGAACATCGTGGTAGGTGATGGTACGTCTTACGAGAACCGCATTTAATGGCCTAGCCTATGCGCAGCCATCGTTTCGTATTTCGAGTGGAGGGCCTTGGATCCCACATCAGGGCCATCCAACGGCCCCCTACACGTGACCTTTCACGTATATAAAAGGGGTGGCCACCCTACGCATGGGCCACCCTTTCATTTGAAATTTTTCAGAACTTCCTTCCTTCTTCTCTCTTCATCTCAAAAGAAAAAGAAACCCTCTTCTTTGTGACCACCATTCTCAATTGTTCAAGAAGCTCAGGCGTAAGGACTCCTTCAAAGCTTTGGGAACAAACACTCCGATGAAACTCCCACCTAGGCGACACCTTCATCCACCTCCCAGCCAAACACTGTAAGTCTCCTGACCATGTGTGTTTTGAAAATATTTTTTACTGTAGCCACATGCAAGGGTTTACTAGTTTTTGAGGGTATGAAGGGGGAAAGCCTTTTAGGTTAGGGTATTTTTGCTATAGGAAAACGTTTGGGAGTATAGTTTACAGGATGCATTTTCTGGGGAAAATTTCTGGGTAGGAATTTTGGTATTTTAGTTCAAAGATATCCAGGATTTAGGTGCAAAACCAGGTAGCTTGTGAGACACGCCTCACAGGCGGTTTTTCCTTCTTTGCCAATTGAAACTTTCCCCCCAAGGCAAATTCTATCCTGACCCTCCTGACACACGAATTCCGAGTAATCTGGGATATGTTGGGAGCACAGACGCGTGTTCATAGAACCGCGTGGTCTCACTCTCCACAGGCTGGGCTTAACTCAGCTCGTGCAAATAACACTTTGATTCTTCCTCATGCTTAGGTCGCCTTTTTTAAAATCTTTTCTTTTGTTCGCTAGGCGACCAGATGGCACCAAAGAGGAATGCTCCACCGAAGACCGTCGGCAGCTCGGCCTCCCAGCAGGACAAAGGGAAAGCGGTGATGCCTGACTCCCCGATCCCCCGCTTTGGGCCGGCAGTGGAGAAGGAGCTCGAGGTGGCTCCTGGTTCATTTTTTGAGGCGGAGAGGATCGTCTCCAAGATTACCGATCAGACGAAGATCAATAAAATATTCCTCTCCCACAACATCGGGCTGGGGAGAGCATCAGTGGTGGCCCGACCTCCTGCAGAGGGCGAGCGGAGCTGCGCGCCGCTCAAAGATTCGTTCGCGGCCTGGAGCGGCGAGCATTTCAAGGCGGGGGCCTTCCTCCCGTTGGATCAGTATTTTGTTGACTTCCTCAATTATGTGGGGTTGGCCCCATTTCAGCTCCCCCCAACTCCTACCGCTTGCTGGCGGGGTTGAAATACTTGTTTCAGAAGCACGAGTGGGAGGTCCCCCACTCCTGCGGACATTTTATACTTTTTCTGCCTCAAGGCCAGCCCGGACCAGCGGGGGCGAGGCGACGAGTTTTATTACTTTACTTGGTTTCCCAATACGGCTGCGGTCATCGAGCTGCCCAGCCACCCCAATGACTTCAAAGACCAGTTCTTTATGTCAACGGGGTTCCGGAGCTGCGAGCACCACTACTTCAATCGCCCTCGTAAGTTTTCTCCGACTTTAGCTCGTACGTTAAGTATCATACAGTTCCTCATGTATCCCTTTCTGACTTAGACTAATCCTGCAGCCATCTTCGCGAGGACAGAGAAATCTGTGACCCTCGGGGCCCAATACGAGACACTGGAGGGCTTGCCCCCCAGTGAGAAAGATTATCGCGTGCTCGTGACAGACGAGACGATGGTGGCCTACAAGCTGATTTTCCCAAATCAGACCTTGAACCTAAAAAGGCTCCGGGGGCTTCCCCCAGCTCGCGACACCAAACCCATCATTGTGGAGGAGGTCGCGGGAGATGAAGATGAGGAGGACGAGGACAATGAAGCTCCGCTCGTGAGGAATAGGAAGCGGGCTTCGGAGGTCGTCCCGGGGACGGGCGAGGAGAGGACCCAGTCCGGAGCAGCCGCGGGTCCTTCTGGCCAAGGTAACCCTTACATGTTTAGGAGTCTAGATAGGGCCACAGCAGACCCCCGACTGGCTAGGTTCAATCCTAGGCAGCTCGTCCATCGTCACCGAAGTGATCCAGACCTAAACACAACCCTGCTCCATTGTGTCGACCGGCTTGTGCTGGACTACCAAGATAGCCGGCCTAGGGGTACCGTAGTAGTAGATAACACCCTAGCCTTTAGGTCGATCCTATTCGAGGAGTATGGGACCAACCTTCATACATGGCCATCACTCCGGAGGGGTGTCGTAGCTCCGGGGCTTAGGCAATATGTAGAGGAATCTAGCCTTGAGTCAGACTCGGACCCAGAACTTGCGCCAGCTCGGGAAGTAATCGTCTTAGATTCTTCTTCTAGCTCGGGGTGTAGGATTCCCTTTAGTATACATATACTTTACTTTCTTTACCCCTTTGTTTTTGTTTTTGTATGGTTGCTAACTCTTACTAACCATGTTTTTGTTTCGACAGAAGAGATGTCTCAGCCCGAGGAGAGCCTGCGAGGTGCGGTCTTCGGGGGGAACCCCTCAGCTGGGCCAAGAATGAAGAGGCTCTGGACGTCCAAGCACGCCGCCGGGACCCCCACCAAGTCTCCTGCAAAGGAGAAGGAGCAGGACCCAGCTGCCCAGGTCGCGGGAGCGATTCTTCCTGCTGCAGGGGGAAGCAACATGCCTCCACCCCTTCCGCGAGCTCCGGCCGCCGCCCGGGACGCAGGAACGGAGCTCGGGACTTCAGCGATTGTACCCTTCGACGTACGCATCCCAGTCAATCCCCAGGACCTGGGGAAGATCCCCGAGGCCTTCCGGGGAACAGTGTATGAGTCGGCGAACTACGCCGTCAGCCACATATACAAGTTCACCGAGAAGGAGCCCCGGGCCATTGAGACAATGAGCCCGGTGGGCGTGCTGGAGTCTTCACTGGGCATGGCCATGACGGTAAGCTAACTAACTTTTTTGTGATTTTTATCATTACACTTTGTCCTGCTTTTCTAAGGCAATTGTCTTTTCACCTTCGCAGAGCACCATTGCCCTTCACCGAAGCATCGCCAGGACCAAAACTCAGCTCGAAGACATGAGGAGCGAGCACCAGACTACTCTGCAGGCGGCTAAGGATGTCTTGGCGGCCTCGCAGGTTGAGTTGGAAAAAATCCGCTTGAAGGTCCAAGAGCTCGAGACCTCCCTCGCCACCTCACGGACAGACCTAGATGCCGCGAAGACTGAGATCCAGGCTGCCCTAGAGGCCGAGCGGGCAACTTCGGAAAAGTCCATGGAAGATCTGTTTTATCATTGTTGGGCCTACAATCCAGACGCTGACTTCTCCTTCATGTCAGCGAGCCTCTGGGAGCGCTTGCTGGTGAAGTTCCAAGCTCGCCTTGATAAAGAGGCGCCCTCTGAGACCGGGGAAGGCTCTGGCGCAGCTGAGTAAGGCGAGACGGCGACCTCTAAGGGGCCACCTGGCAGAGCTTAGGGCATTTTTTCTCCTGTGCCCCTCACTATTTTTAATATTATATATATATATTTTTTTTTTATGTAATCCTTGCATGAGGTGCTTCCACCTCGAGACAATTTGATTCAATGCTTTCAATTGATCCTTTTTCTTGCCTTTACGCGTTTTGGTTACAATTTCTTGAACAACTTAGTTCGCGCTAATCTTTATCCATATCTCGAGCTCTTTAGGAAGAACAACGATCAATAGATTTAAATCAACTTCTAAGTTTTATGACCCGGTTAGGACCAGGAACTTAATTTGAAAACTTAGTTCGTGTTAACTTTTATCCATATCTCGAGCTCTTTAGGAAGAACAACGATCAATAGATTTAAATTAACTTCTAAGTTTTATGACCTGGTTATATCCAGGATACGACTTAGTTAGCGTTAATCCTTATCAATATCTCGCGTTTTTTAAGAAAAACAACGGTCAATCGATATGAATCAACTTCTAAGTCATTAAGGAGACCTGGTTATATCCAGGTACCATATGCCCCCCAAGTAACTGGGAAAGGGTCTTTCGTGGTTACTTTAGATCACACTTGAAAACATGTACAAAAAAAACTGATTCTCATTGCTTATTACATGAAAAATGGCCTTCCGGGCCTTACAAGTGAATCATTGATAATATTTCTTTAAATGGATGGCGTTCCAAGTCTGCGGGATTGCCCCTCCATCAAGCCGAGCTAACTTATAAGTTCCCTCCTTAATGACCTCGATGACTTGATAAGGTCCTTCCCAGTTTGGTCCCAAGACTCCATCTTTGGGGTCCTTACTGGCTAAGAAGACTCTCCTTAGGACCAGGTCGCCAACGCTGAAGGTGCGCTTTTTGACTTTGGAGTTGAAATAACGAGTGATCTTTTGCTGATAGTGAGCGAGTTGGAGTTGCGAATCTTCTCGCCTTTCATCAACTAGATCAAGGGAATTGCACAGTAGCTCGTGGTTGCGGTTCTGGTCGTAAGACTGGACCCTATGCAAAAGCACCTTAACTTCCACGGGGAGGACTGCCTCACTCCCGAAGGTCAAGGAAAAAGGAGTATGACCCGTAGGAGTCCGATGCGAGGTCCGGTACGCTCATAGGACCTGGGGGAGCTGTTCTGGCCAGACCCCCTTCGCTTCATCTAATCTCTTCTTGAGGCTCGCCTGTAGAGTCTTGTTGACAGCTTCGACCTGGCCATTCGCTTGAGGATAGGCTATGGAGGAGAAACTTTTCACAATTCCGTGCCTTTCACAAAACTCGGTGAACAGGTCGCTGTCGAACTGAGTGCTGTTATCGGAAACGATCTTCTTGGGCAGGCCAAATCGACAGATAATGCTTTTAACCACGAAGTCAAGCACTTTTTTGGACGTTATTGTTGCCAAAGGTTCTGCCTCAGCCCACTTAGTAAAGTAGTCAATGGCTACCACGGCGTAACGGATCCCGCCCTTTCCAGTGGGGAGGGCGCCAACCAAGTCTATCCCCCAAACGACAAACGACCATGGGGACGAGATCATCTTTAGCTCGACTGGAGGAGCTCGGGCAACTGTGGTGAACCGTTGGCATTTGTCGCACTTCTTCACGTATGAGATCGAGTCTTTGGACAGAGTTGGCCAGTAATATCCTTGCCTCAGGACCTTTAAGGCCAAGCTTTGCCCCCCAGTGTGGTCTCCGCAAAATCCTTCGTGCACTTCCTGCAGGATGGCCTTCGCTTCGTCTGGAAGAACACACCGGAGGAGAGGTAGGGAGTGCCCACGTCGGTACAACACCCCATCGACTATCGTATACCTAGGAGCTTGATACGGGACTCGCCATGCATCGTTACGTCCTCCAGGCAGCTTGCCCTTGACGAGATATTCAAGGATGGGGGTCATCCAGGTCGGCCTGGTATCGATCATCTCGATCTCCGTCCTGACTTCCTCTATACTTGGTCTTTCCAAGAATTCTATTGGTACTAACCCCAAGGTCTCCGTCTCCCCAGAGGTGGCGAGCTTGGCGAGAGCATCTGCATTAGTGTTCTGCTCCTGAGGTATCTGTTCGATCGAGCCTCGCTCAAACGCGGACAGCTCAGCTTTTACCTTTGCCAGATAGGCGGCCATCTTGGGTCCCCGTGCTTGATATTCGCCCAGAACCTGGTTTACCACGAGCTAGGAATCACTGAAGCACTGGACGGAGTTCGCCTTCAACTCCTGGACTATCCTCAGCCCGGCCAACAAAGCTTCGTATTCGGCATCGGTTTTGGAGGCCTTGAACCCGAATCTCAGCGCCGAGTAGAATCTATGTCCCTCGGGGGATATCAAAATGATTCCAGCCCCGGAGCCGCTCTCGTTGGACGAACCATCCACAAAGATCCTCCACAATGACTGGGGCGAGGTGACTCAGGGTGAGTCTTCTGCGGGATCCTCCTGGAATCCCGTGCATTCCGCCATAAAATCGGCCAGGGCCTGACTTTTTATAGCAGTTCGCGGAGTGTAAAAAATCTCGAACTGACTGAGTTCGACTGCCCATTTCAACAAATGTCCCGAAGCTTCAGGTTTTTGCAAAACCTTCCTTAGAGGTTGATCGGTCATGATGTGTATTGAGTGGGACTGGAAGTACGACCTGAGCTTTCGCGAGGCCGTGATAAGGAAGAACGCCAATTTCTCCATCAATGGGTATCTGGATTCAGCCCCGAGAAGTCTCTTACTGATGTAGTAGACTGGCTTCTGAACTCGGTCTTCTTCCTGGACTAACAGAACACTAGCTGCATCCTTAGTGACAGCTAGGTAGAGAAAGAGAGGCTCTCCTGCCTTTGGTTTGGATAGTACGGGCGGCTCGGCCAGGTGTGCCTTCAGGTCGAGGAATGCGCTTTCGCACTCTTCTGTCCACTCGAACATCTTGTTTCCTCGGAGCAGGTTATAGAATGGCAAACACTTATCGGTGGACTTAGAGATAAACCGATTGAGGGCTGCCACTCTTCCTGTCAGGCCTTGGACATCTTTTCGCGACCTGGGCGAAGGAAGCTCGAGCAGTGATCTGATCTTGTCGGGGTTCGCCTCGATTCCTCGGGTATTGACTATGAACCCCAGGAATTTCCCTGATGCGACTCCAAAAGTGCATTTCAGTGGATTGAGCCTCATGCCATATTCCTGTAGTATCTTAAAACATTCTTCCAGGTCGGAAACATGGTTATCGGCAGTCTTCGACTTGACTAGCATGTCATCAACGTACACTTCCATGTTTTTTCTGATCTGGTCTGCGAACATTCTATTTACTAACCTTTGGTAGGTAGCTCCGGCGTTCTTCAGCCCGAACGGCATGACCTTGTAACAATAGACGTTAGTCGGGGTCATGAAGCTGGTGTGTTCCTGGTCCACCGGATTCATCGCGATCTGATTGTAGCCCGAGTACGCATCCATAAAGGACATGAGCTCATGCCCCGCCGTGACATCCACCAACTGGTCAATTCTTGGCAATGGAAAACAATCCTTGGGGCAGGCTTTATTCAGGTCGGAGAAATCGATGCAGGTCCGCCATTTCCCGTTAGGCTTTGGAACTAGCACGGGGTTGGCGACCCAGATTGGAAACTTGGCTTCACAGATGAAGCCACATTTTTTGAGCCGGGCTACTTCTTCTTCTAGGGCTTCAGCCCGAGTTGTTCCTAAACGTCTTTGCTTTTGAGACTTGGCAGGAACGCTTTTATCCAGATGAAGTGTGTGCATGATGACACTCGAGCTAATTCCCACCATGTCCTCGTGTGACCATGCAAATACGTCCAGGTTACCCCGCAGAAACTTAGTCAGCTCCGCCTTCCTCTTGCTACAGAGGTTTTTCCTGAGCTTGACCTTCCGACAAGGGTTCTGCGGATCGATACTCACCTCCTCGAGCTCCTCAATAGCCTGGAGCTCGGATCTGTCCTCGCCTACTCGGGGGTCAATATCCTCACTTAAGACGACATTTTCCCCCTCGGCTCTTTGAGGTTTTTCCATCTCAGGATCAGCTAAGGGTTCCTGAGATTCCTCTTCACCTTGAATGGCCATTGCCAGCTGCCCGGGTTTAGATTTTCCCTTCATGGAAATGCTGTAGCATTCCCTGGCAGCGAGCTGATCGCCATGGATAGTGCAGATTCCCGTCAAAGTAGGGAATTTCATCGTGAGGTGGCGAATGGAAGTGACGGCCTCAAAAGCCATGAGCGTAGGTCGCCCCAAAATGGCGTTGTAGGTAGTGGAGCAGTCAATGACCACGAACCCGAGGAGTTTGGAGACTGTCCGAGATCCTTCACCTAGGGTGATCACCAGCTCGATCGTCCCTATCGCTACTGATCCTTCTCCCGAAAAACCATACAACATCATGGAGGTTGCCTTCAGCTCGGCGACAGTCAAGCCCATCTTCTCTAAGGTGGATCGGAATAGGAGGTTCACCGAACTCCTGTTGTCTATCAGCACCCTCCTCACTCTCCAGTTGGCGAGCTAGACTGCTACGACCAGAGGATCATTGTGAGGGAACTGGACATGGCCTGCATCCTCCTTCGTAAAAATGATTGGTTGCCTCTCCAATCGCTGCTGCTTTGGCAGGCGCTGCTTCAGGACGAATTCTACTCCATTATGAGCCTTTAGTTCGTTCACGTATCTCTTCTGGGCGCCTCTGCTCGTGCCGGCCATGTGCGGACCTCCAGAGATGGTGGTTATCTCTCCCCCAACCACGGGAGGAGGGACGTCCTGATCTATCCGAGGCCTGGGCTGACTGGCCAGGACTTCTGGAGCAGGTCGACTCGCTGGAACCCTGTTCCATGCGTATTGAGCCAAGGGGCCGGCACGAATGAGAGTCTCGATCTCATCTTTTAGATGCCTACAATCGTCGGTATTATGGCCAACATCGTTATGAAAACGGAAAAACTTGGAAGTGTCTCTCTTCCCCTTGTGGTGCTTTAATGGTTCCGGCCTCTTCCAGGGGACTCGAGTAGAGTTGGCTAGGAAGATATTCTCCCTAGACTGGGTGAGCTAGGTATAAGTCACGAAGACGTGCTTAAACTTGTCTATGGACTTATTCTTCTTTTGACCGTGTTGGCTGCCTTCACCATTCCCCTTTCTTTTGCCTCCGCCGAGCTGGTTGTTCTGTGTGACGTTCTGGGTCGCTTCCACGACCTCCGTCCCCACTCCAGCGGGCTGCTCAGGGACCTGGCTGGTTCCTGCAGCAGAAGCTTCGACTTCTTCCAAGTTGATCCATTCCTGGGCTCTGTTAAGGAATTCGTTAACCGAGCTGACTCCCTTCCTTTGTATATCCTTCCAGAGATCTCCTCCGACGAGGATTCTAGTTCTCATGGCCATGAGCTTGGAGCTATCATCCCCGTCTCTAGCTCGAGCAGCAACGTTCGCAAATCTGCTCAGGTAGGCCTTCAGAGTCTCATCGGGCTGCTGCCTCACGTTAGCCAGGGAGTCGGCGTGAACACGGGCGGCCTGGAAGGCTCGGAATGCCCTTTTGAAGTCAGCTGAGAAGGTTTTCCAGGAACTGATTGACTGTCTTTTGCCTTGCTTGAACCACTGCCTGGCTGGTCCGGTCAGTGTAGAAGGGAAGATTAAACATCTCAGCTCGGGGCCAATGTTATGGGCCATCATGAGGGTGTTGAACATCCCTAGATGGTCCGATGGGTCTCCGTCCCCATTGAACTTTGACAAGTGCGGCATACGGAAAACAGGTGGGTACGCCGTTGGCGCTATGCTGGGGGCGAAGAGCTCCATCTCTTCCCCAGAATCATATTCATCTTTCTCCTTCTCCGATAGGAGCTTCCTCATTAGCTCCTCCATCTGAGCCAGACGTTCGAGGGTTTGGTCTAGCTGGTTTGGCCTAGCGCTCTGTGAGCGCGACCGCACAAGTTGCCCACAAACCTATAATTTAGGGATTTTAATGCACCTTTTAGATATTAATTGGTACACTTTGGTTAGGGCTTTATGCAGTAGAATTTTAATACTTTCTTAAGGATATTGTGGGTATGGATTAGCCTTAAAAGGATATAGGTGTATTTTAATATGGCTGGGTTTGGTTGAGGTTTTAAAACTTTAATGTTATGTGATATGTTTAGGCTCGCTAAGGATACTTGTAGAGACGCGTTAGGGTGTGTGGATCACTACTACTTTTAAGGTAAGAAGAGTGGACACATGCACACAGGGTGTACGCTTGACGTACTCTTATTGATAGAATTGTTATGTTTAAATTCTGTTGTTAGATGTATGGTATGAAAGTGAATGTAATATGTTTTGTTGATGCTTGTAAGTGTGATATGTTGCTTAACATGCTTATGTTCCTAAATGCATGTCTACGTTATAAATTAGCATGCTTATGATATGTTGAAAATGCATTCTTATGTTCTTATGTGCTTCAATGCACTACGTTATTTTTGTTTTGGATATGATTGATGTCAATGTTATATTTATGATTTAAATTATCTAATCTTGTTTTGAATTAAGAAGAATGTTTTTGGGTAAATTAAGGGGGTTGTGTCCTCCACAGCTCTTCTTGTTGGGCTTTGGCTCACAGGTACTCTATGCTACAGGTATTAAAGCCAAGAAAGAGGTTATATGGAAATGAGTTGGAGAGCTTTGGTGAAGGGCGAACATGTCACGGATATCATGACCGTTAGGGGTCGAGCCTATTTGGAGAATTTGAATGTTTTACTGTCTAGATTTCTAAGATATGCTTTATTTTAATTTCAAATGATGTTCTTAAGTTTTGTTATGGAGTCAAATAACATATTTTAGTTGTTTAAATGGAATTTATGAAACTTTGGAGTTTCTTTTCTTTTTAAAATGTCAGGTTGTTATTTACATTGGTTTCTTTATAAATAAAGGAGGTTTTCCTTAAAAATTAGTTATTGTTTAAGTTAATTAACGTCCACTACAAGAAAAAGGCTCTACAGCGACGACTTTTGTCGTCGCTATAGATCAAGAAGTCGTCGTTGTAGGTAGACAGCGATGACATGTCGTGGCAACAACAACGTCGCTGTAAGTCCATATGTGTAGCAATCTACGGCGATGACAAAACACAGTCGTCGCAGTAGGAAATCTTCTTTTTTCAGTTGGACTGGGATATTGCGACGACATGTCGTCACTGTTGGTGGTGCAAAGATTTGAAATTTTGAATTTCAAAAAACTTCTACAGCGAAGACATGTGGTCGCTGTAGGTCCGGCGACCGCTCCATATACAGCGACGACATGTCGTCGCTGTAAGTATACAATTTTTAAAAATATATATTTAATTAATTAGATTGATTAAAATTTATTTAATAAATTATTAAATATTAATTAAATAAATAAATAAAACCAATTTATTAATTAAATAATAAATCCAATTTAACAATAATCATAATCTCCAAAATGTAAGATAACAAAACATAAGTAGTATATTGTCTCCAAAATAAAAAAACAACACAAAATATTATTAATTTAAAAATAGTAACTTAATAAAACTAAATGTCATCAAAATCAATTCCAAAGTCATTATCGTCGGGCTGTTGTGGTGGTTGCTGTTGTGGTTGATTGCTTGCCATCATGGACTGTATCATGTTCATGTCTAAGTTGATAGGCTGAAATTGTGGAGGTTGGATGCTCGGATTTGTTGTTTGCAAATATTGTTGCATTTGCTAGAAGTTGTTGTTCTAGGTCATAAAGGCTTGACTGAAGTGTTGAATCATGGATTGGAAAGCCTCAAGTGGTATCGTCGGAGGGCCAACTGTGGTGGACGGAAACGGTGATGCCTCTGATTGTGAAGAGGATCCGGTGGCGCTTGAGGCAAATGTACTGGTGCCCTTCAACTTCCGTCCAATACCTCAGTTGTGGCCACGACGGTTACCAAGTACCTTTGAGACTACTTGTGTCTCGTCAGATTTAGATTGAGATTGTGTCTGGACTTCTTGCTGCAAGGCATCCTACAGTTTAGAAACAAGACAATTAATACATAATATAATGAAATAATATACATAGATACAAAACTTAGAAAGTTACTCACATGTAGTGCATCCTTAGCATTCATGTTCACCTATCCTCGTGTCTGATGATTGTGCATGTCATGGAAGGTATCGATAATGCTGGGCAATTCCTTGGTCTGGTGATTCATCTTTAGAAAACAAAATTTAACAAAATCTCAGTTAAATATTGAAATTATTATTAAGATAACTTAAAATATTTCAAATTATCTATATATTTTTATTTACCTTCTTAAATCGAGCAGAAGCATAAGAAGTCGATCCATGGAGACTTGGATACTTCTGTTTTGCTCTGTTGGAAGCATTTTCCTTTGACGACATTGTGATTCAAAAACTGATAACTGTCTTTTAGGAATAACAATATCCGCATTTCTTTCTGGTCGATTAAATTTAGTCTCTACGCCCTGAAGATATTGCGAACAAAAAGTCAAAGCTTCATCGACAACATAACCCTCCGCTATATAACCTTCAGGGCGCACCTTATTCCTCACATAATTTTTCAACTTCTTCATATATCGCTTAAACGAATACATCCACCTCATGTAAACTGGTCCTCCGAGGATAGCTTCTTGCGATAAATGAAGAATTAAATTAATCATTATGTTAAAAAAGGCTGGAGGAAAAATTAACTCCAACTTGCACAAAATTTGTATCACTTGATCTTCTGCATTCTCCATGTCTTTAACAACCAATGTACGATCACAAATTTGCTTAAAGAAATTACAAAGTTCAATGATTGTCTTCGATATAGACTTATCCAAGTAGCCTCGAATTATACGAATGATTTGCTGAGTGGTCAACTACCACATTATACGAATGTCTATTTAACTTACTGAAGCTAGCCAAAATTAAGTTTATTGCTACTAAACATATTAACATTAGTTCTAAGAATACATATACATACTCCAATAATTTATCATAAAATCACTATTTATGCATGTATTTTCTGTTTGAACTCTGAAATCGTGCTACATTAACATCACATCAGTGTTACATTAATAAATTGTCTTAAAAAATGATTCATAATACAACTGAAGGGGCACATTTTTAATAGTTATTATAGTTCGAAAAATAATTTCCATGCAAAAAAGTTTGGGGGAACCCTACAGGGCTCGGGGAAAAATATTATTTGTCATTAATTATATTAGTCATAGTTATCTTATAATTATCTATTGGCCTCATAAAGATATTTTCTTTGCGAATTGATAAAACTGAATTTTCGTAAACGTGCAAGTTATGAAATTAAAAGAGCTATCTGTTTTGTTTGGTTTTTATGAAAAGAACAAAAAGAAGGAGAAGATGACAAATGCGAAATCTTATCTCAAGAATGTTGGCCGTTCATCAGATTATTACCACAAATCTAAGATGCCACCTTATAACAAAAAATCTCTCAAGTCTATATAAGATATGTAAACCTCTTTGAAGAAGGCAATTCGAATTATCTTAGAGTTATCGATCACTAAACAAAGCCTGAAAAATTTTCTTCCTTAAGAAACCCTTGTACCAAACACTTCTCAATATCCAATCAATAAAAGATATATAAGATTTTTCTCTTGTATAGAAATTTTGAAGAAAAGTTGCGACAATGACAATCAGGAAGCCGTGGGAGTTGCTCAAAGATTAGCAGGTTAGTCAACTTTATTATTAGCTGAGGAATTTCTATATAAAAAGAAAATATTATATATATATATATATACACATATATAGTTAACAATGAATTCTTTAACACCAGAACTAGAATTCAGGAGACAAATAATTGACAACTTTAGATTACCACCTGAATCATACCAATTTAGAGGACCTAATGCAACATGGTTTCAACCCTTAAGTTCATGGGGAGAAAGTGATGGAATGCTTAATTTCCAATTAAACTGGATTAGCATGTTTTTATGGCAAACATTTAAAAAGAAAAATGCAAAAGATCTAGGAACAATACAACAAATACAAGAATTGAATGCAGCAGATCCAGAAATAAAAACAAAATTAAATGATTTAAAACTGTTGCAAAGTAAAAAATTTAAGGAAGTAATATCTTTAATAGAAGAAGATAAAGAAATTGATGAAGAAATATTAGAGAAAATAAAAAAGAAAACTAGGGAAATAGCTGATGCGACAAATACTATGGACCATATCCTAGAACAAATCGAACAATTGAACGAAAAATTAGACAAAACAAATAATATACAAAGACTTGAAAATAGAATAATAGAGTTGGAAAATAAAATTGATCGTCTGAGTGAAAGGTTAGATGAGTAGTAAAAAACCTTGATGGATTAATTAAAAAATAATCCAAATAGTAGGATTAATAATATATAAAAACATATATAAAATTTAAGGAAGAAATACCAAAAGTATGAAATAACAATAATAGATGTAAAAGACTATAAAACCAAATGAAGAATATGACACTATAAGAATAGCGACCTTTGCCAGCGTTATTTTGCACTGATGGAGGCCATTTCACTACAATGCTATCTCAGGTTTCCGTTCTTTCTATACGTTTTTCTTCTTTTTTTTTCTCTTCGTTTTTTTTAATCCTTTCGTTTTCCTTTTTTTCTCTATAATCGAAAATCTGAAATTCTGTATTTTTTCGTAATAAATTTTTCATTTTTTTTTCACCAGCGAGGAAAAAGGAAAAAAAAATCTTTGTCTATTCTATCCAAACTTTTGTCGGTGCAAAAATGCGTCTGCAAACTTTTCCAATAATTTCAACACCATTATAATTTCAAACTTGGATATATGTAAGGATCTAACAAGTTTTTGGCAGACTTGCTCAGAAAAATAGAATTTAGTGATGGAACCTGAGGAGAATACTGATGCCAAGATAGAATTTCTCAATGAACGGATAAAATTCCTTAGGGAAGAGTCCGGAGATATATACCAAGCTGCAATATCAATGATGGAATACCTTGAACACAATGCTAAGGTTCTTGTTAATCTAGCAGAGTGTCACAAGAAATATACCAATGAGATGTATGATCAATTCAATGATTTACAAGTTGAATTGAAAAATAAATGTATACCAAAATACCAAACAGGTACTTATATGACCTCAACACAAACAGAAGAAGAAGAAGAAGAAAACAGGAGCACAGAAAAAACTGTCCCAGAAATAAACATGCAAGTTCTAACACAGGTCAGAAGTGATGATGGGCCTAGAGAAGATGAAAGAGCAGAACCAAGAATGGATAGAGGCAGCAAAGTCAAAAACACCGGAGACAGATCAACTCGTTCTACCAAGATAATAAAAATCAGAGCAGATGAAGACTTGAGCCCTTTATCAGCAAAAGAAGAAGAGTACTCTAAATTCGCAGAATGGGTTTACAGGATGGAGAATAATGATCACTGTTTCAAAAGTCCTGGGAATCACACGTACCCAAGGATTGTATGCTTGGAGGGTATAAATCCAAACTTAGTAAGTAAATTAGCTAATTTTGGGTTTCTTGATTTGATATACCCTGGACTAGGCCTTAAAGAATTGGATGCATTCGATGAAATTTTTAAGATAAAAGTCTCGGAATTCGCCAGAGGAAGAAGAATTTATCTCAAATTCTATTCCATTAGTCCAGAGTTTGAAGACAACATTGACTATCAAGCTCAACATGTGATCTCTATAGGTCATGTGGCTGCTAATTTCTCGATGGAATGCGGTACAGACACAAGTCCCATACCAAGAATTACGAGAAAATGGATCAAATCCAGGAGAGCATTAGGCATCAAGGCTGTCCATGGAATTTCAAAGAATCTTTTCGAAAGAAGATTCAGGGTTATATGCCAATTTTCCAATTATACTATTGCTACACAGGGAGGAACTGATAAATCATCCATCCTAGAAGAGTTGATCAACAACTTCCAAATCCATGCATTTCCACCATGCTCGGAGACGACCAGGAGAGAAGCATGTGCCATTATGCAGTGTCCAACTTGCAATGGCAAGAATAATGAGACCCCGTCAATCATGTCACCAAGGACAATGGACCAGCTGAGAAAGATAGCACTTAAAAATGTTATGTAAAAGGCTTATGAAAGAGCCACCTGTTCTACCTTTAGTGACTCTGCATGTTACCAAAGTCTACATAAAAAGATGTAAACAATATGATACCAATATATCAATAAAAATGCATTGCTAAATCCCTATTCTGGGATATAGTATTTTTCCCAAAATTCTCTTCAAACTCTAAACGATTATTTATATACTATACTATAAAAAGAAGCCCCAGATACTAGTTAATAAAAGAAGGTCTTTTCTAAAAAATAAAAAATAAAAAAGATGTCGTAATAGAAGACCAATGAGATAGACCCAAAGCTAGGCCAGTCAATTAGTTAAGAAAGTCTCTTTTAATTAACTCATATTTATATATACTTTGTCTATACATATTTATATATGTACATCAATGTGAATGCACAGTTGTCTATATATATATATGTGTGTGTGTGTATTGTTTACAATATAATATAATAATTTGACCGATCGATCGATATATGCATACAAGGAAACAGGTTGTTGCATCATTATTATTTAACTTAATTGACTACTTTTTAGAAAATGTTGCTGTTATACATATATGAAAATAAAGTACACTGTTACGCACGCATGCATGAATATGAATCATAATTTTTTACTAAATAAATTATATACCCACCTACTACTACATACCTACTATCATATACATATATAAATATCACATTAGAGATCATATAACTCATAATACATCTCGATTGTCAAAAGATATATTTAGAGAAAAAGCGCATTGAATAACGATCGAACAACGTTCTCTTGAGAGTCATCTCCATCGTACGTAAAAGTTAAGACAGTGGTTTATCTAACCCAACTCGATATCGACCGATATATGGCTCCCATTCACACTATAATGCAAAACCAAGCCCGAGCCCAAGGCCGAGCTGCCCTAGCCGAAGCTCAAGCCCTAGCACAAGCTCAGACCCGAGCCCGATCCCAAGCAGTAGCTGATGCCCGAATCCTAGCCAGAAGCCGAACCCAAGTTCAAATCCTAGCCTTAACCAGAGTCGTAGCCCAAGCTCAAGCTCAAGTTCGAACCAATGCCCAAGCACTACAGCGAGCCCGAGGACTACATGCACAGCAAGGCCAAGTCCATGGCCTAGCCCTTGCCCTAGCCATATCCCAAGGCCGAGCCCAAGGACTCGCCCAAGTCTTAACCGAAGTCCGAGCCCGAGCCAATCTCTGGCGAATGTAAGCCTTAGCAAAACTAGTATGAGATGGCTTCATCAGCTCCTAACGATCCAGAGTTTGTGTCATTATTGAGTTTGTCTTATTTTTCATGTGTCATTTATTAAATAATGTTGTTTATTGTAGCAGTTCCCACATATAAGTTTGCTCGACTTGTCCGGTGGGCTTGCCATTGAATAATTTTAAGCTTAATCTTGTTTATAAGACAATTTGTATTAAGTTATGAATTAGATACATAAATATATATTTATATGTATAAGGAATTAAAGAAGCAACGAGAAAGAATCTTGAGAACTTAGAAGAATGAGTTGTGTATATTTGTAGAACAACATCTAAAACTTATTTATAGATAGAAAATTATTAACAAGTATTAATAAAATATAATTATCCTAATAATATCTTAGGGATAATCCAAATTAATAAAATAAAATTCGAACTCTATTAATATCTATCCAAACTATAAATCATATATAATTCTATATACACATCATCACTTATTAAATATGGGTAAGCTAGGGAAAAGTGACCTAATCACCATCTCAAATTGCATCGCCATCGGTGGGTGAATCTTATATTTATATGGACTTTGTTAATTTTGTATTGTGTTTGTGAATCACTCTTTATGATTAAGATATATGTGGGACTTTATAATAAGTCTAAATTTGGACCATTTCATCCAATTTATCATGAATGGTAATTTTTCGCCCTGTCCTCTGGAAAATATAGACAAGACACATATAATGAAAACATAAAAATAAATAAAAAAACAAATAAAAACAGAAAAAAAAAATATATTAATAGAAATAAGTTAGAAAAATAAAAACATAAAAATAAATAGAAAAAATGATAATAAATAAAAAACAGAAATATAAAAAATAAAATAAAAACTATATATCACACAACCACATATATATACATACACATATATACATAGGCAAAAAAAACAATAAAAATCAAAATTAAAACTCACTAACATATATAAACACATATATACACATATATTTTAAATATATTAAATAAATACATAAAAAATAATAATAAATAAAATACTTAAATATATATACCTGTATATATGGCAGTGGCCGTTGCGTGGTGGTGGGAGGACACGGTGGTGGTGGTGGTGGTTGAAGAGAGGAGAAATCGGAGAGTGAAAGTGCGGGTCAAAGGAGAAGGTTGAGAGAGGAGAGATCAGAGAGAGAGAGGGCGGGTTCGACGAGAAGATGGCCGGAGACAGAGAGAGGGTGGTCGGAGAGACGTGAGAGATCAACAGAGATCGAGGAAAGAGAGAGACTAGGGTCGGAGAAATCGAGGAGAGAGAGGGACTGGGGTCGAAGAAATCAAGGAGAGAGGGGTTTGGGTTTTTTTTTTTTTCAGGAAAGAAAATGAAGGAGAATAATCCAAAGGGCTGGGTTATCATAGTTACTATTAGCGACGACACGTGTCACTGCTAATAAACTTTATAATGACGTGGTGATTATTAGCGGTGACACGAGTTGCCGTTAATAGTCGATAAAAAAATTAGGTGGAAAAATTCTTACTTTCTTTTCAGAAAAATTTCAAAATTATTAAGGACGACAAAGTTGCAACTGTGATTATTAGTGACAACACCTAATAGTCGAGAAAAAAAAATAATAAGTAAGAAAATTCCTACTTTTTTTCTAAAAATTTTCAAAATTATTTGGACCAACTTTATCGCCTCTAATTTAAAAAAAATTCGTAGCTGATTATGCTGGTGGACAATTGTATGTATTAAGGTCTTCTTTTACATAGAAATGTAAAAAGTTGTTGTAGTAGATCGGACAAAGGAGAAAGACCACCCTAAAGCTAGGCCAGTCAGTTAATAACGAAAGTCTTTGTTAATCAAGCCAATGTGAATGTACGTGCGATGGTCAATATATGTACGTGGTATATTTATATATAATATATATATATATATACAGCAAAAAGGATTATTATTATCCCTCTTGGCTGTGTGTACGTATATACAAATTGTCTTATATATTGTTTACAAAAATAATCATAATAATTTGACCAATCGATGATATATTTGTTGAGATGCATACAAAGAAATCGGTTGTTGCATATTTAATAGTATTATTATCGCAATTGACTTCTTTCAACGTTGCTGTGCTGTGCGTACATAAGATGTGCGTACATAAGAATTTAATAATACAATAAAATAATGAAATCTATGCGATTAGGTGCATGTGAATAATATATCATAATATTTTTACTAATAAATAAATTATATATAGAGTATATATATCATATAGTAGAAGAGATAACTATTCATGCATATCGATTCAACCTCCAAAGATTGATATGACTCTCACTCCAAGAATAAAAGGAGACCAAGCCAGAATCCTATCATCAGCTGCCCGAGCTGCCCTTGACGAAGCTGAAAAGACAAGCGCCTTTCACCAAGCCATAGTACGTGCCCGACTCCAAACAAGTCAACGAACCCGGGCCAAAGTGATAGCATTAGCCGGAGACGTAGGCCAAGCTCAAGAAATAGTTCGATTCGATGCCGAAGCACTAGCAACATTCCGACGCAAACCATTCAATGAAGTCGACCGAAAAATCCAAATCCGAATCCACGGCCTAGCCCTTACCCTAGCCTAAGTAAATAATGTTGTTTAGCCTAAGTTTTCATATATGTATGAACGATTTGTTCGCTTGGCTTGGCTTTAAATAAATTAATTAATTTTAGACAATAATCGGCATTTATTTATTTATTTTTCTATTATTATATATTTGTAAGCGTAGCCTAATATATATATATATATATATATGGAATATTAGTTCAAGATTTTGTAGATGATTAAATGTGAAGTTATATATTTATACTAGATACAAGAAACGTGGAATATGCACGCTTGCTTAATTTTATTTATTAAATTTGTATTATTGTTATAGAAATATTTTAAATAAATATAAATAATATTATATATAAAAAATAGTATAAACATATTAAATGAAATATTAAACCAAAATACTATTTATGATTTTTAAATATATATATATATATAATATGATAACTTTTTAAAAATATAAATGATAGTTTTTTTAATAAAAATTAAGATTATGTATTATATATTATTATTATTATAATATTTAAATTTATATTAATAGAAATATTAAATATCTAGTTTTATATTAAATATTATTATAATAATAATATTTTATAATATTTGAATTGATATTAATATAATTAGTATAAAAATAAAATTATATATTATTATGATAATAATATTTAAATTTTTATTAATATAGCTATTAAATATCTAGTCAATCTTGTATTATATACTATTATAATAATGATATAATTATTATATATGTACTCTTATATTAAATATTATTATAATAATAATATTTTATAATATTTAAATTTATATTAATATAATTAATAAATATTTATTTTTAACTTAATTTTAAAGGTATATTCCGTTAAATATTTAAAATATTAATGGAAAAAAATTGTTAAAACCAAAAAATTTCGTTAATAACACACTTATTATATAGAAACCACAGATGTTGATGAGGTCCAGCCTATTTTTATTTTTTATATATTATACAAAATGGGCAAAACAAAATTAATTAACATCTTTTAAAAAGAAACCCAAGATATATTTCTGATATTTATGCATAAAAAAAAAGGGGTAAACCCAGATATTTTAAGATCTAGCTAGCACTTTCTCTTTTGTGTGCCTTGATTCTTCCTTAGCTTTACCCCAACGTTTAGGCCGAAAAGACACAAAAAAGATTTCTACAACAGTCATAACATAACGTTGAAATTAAAGGCCTAGCTAGCTAGCTATGATGTGGATCACAAAACCAACATCATGAAATTTTAGATTACATCATAACAAGTGATCAGATTACAGGGAATTCATAATAGATGCAGGCGAGCTCTAGTCGGAGGACAGCTAGGGTTGATTATTTTTTGGAGGAACAGTGTTAGTCCTGCTCTGCAACATGTACTCAGACTTAGTCAGACTATGAGTAGAGGTTTCAAAGTCTTTCGGAGGGTGGACAGTGCTAGTGGCTGACGAAGCCGTGTGTTGATACATGGCAGAACTAGTCAGACGAGAGGTTGCTTCTTTTGAAAGAGTGGCAACGCTAGTATGTAACGAAGTCGTGTACTTCCACATACCAGATTCAGTCAGACGAGAAGTAAGCTCTTTTAGAGGAACAATGGTAGGAGTTAACGAAATCACCGTGTACTGGAACATGTTAGATACAGTCCAACGAGAGGGGTTTTGCTTTTCTCTAGTCATTGTACTTCTACAGCAATTGAGGGATTGCTTAATTTTCTATGAATAAGTCTTTCAGTACACAATATATATATACACACACACACAACTTAAATATTATCACTTGTCTCAACTCTTGCATATTATTGTTTATAATAAGCAGAAGACAGCTCATGAGTGTGAGTTGAGAAGCAACTCAATTAGCAAATAATTTATAATAACCACTAATTGTAAACCACCGACTCTTGCTATTATAAATAGCTTTTTATTACAAATGTATGTGTGAGAATAAAAAATAATAATATACATACACTCCACAAAACATATTTTTGTTAAATATTTATAATTTGAATTTAGCCCTAATTAATTCAAGAGAATCAAACAATAAATAGCCAAAGATTAGCGGAAGTGTACCAGAGTCCATTGAATCGATTGTACGAGGTTATGATCTTCCGAATTTGCAGTCAAAACTTTTGAGAACCTTAGTCTCTTGATGATGGGGATTCAAGAGTAAAAATATACGTACTGCAAATTGGGGACCATTACCTCTTTATTAATAACTGACAAATCAGTAACTAATCTTTATTTACTATTTGTAATTTGGCCCCTCATCAAATCAGAAATTGCCTTTATGGTATTCACATATTAAAATCATGACAAGCATGCCCTTAAGTCATAAACTTTATTCCAAAATAGACCACATAATTTCGACTCATTTATATGATGACCCAACACACATTTTATATATACAATTGTGACCCAAATAAATAAATTTCTAACAATTTTATTATTCATCGGACAAATTCTTACCTATACTTTCAAAATTAAGGCAATACAAATTATTACTATATCTTTTATATATATCATCAGGTCAACATCTACATGTGTGTACACACAGAGAACTTATCACTTCCCATCAACGCTTGAATATTATTGTTTTATAATAAGCAGGAGAAACAACTCAGCATGAGCATACATAAGTCCAAAAGAATACCATTATCAAATATCATCTGTCAACAATCAACATATAGATATATATTAATTAATTCATGTGAAATACCATTATCATATATCATCTGGCAACAATCAACATATAAAAATATATAGCTAACTTTCTCCACTACTAGAAATATCGGTTTTTATACCCAGCATACAACAAAATTGAAGTAAAAGCATTTTTAAACTCTTTTACTTCGTTTTTGAATTTGACACTTAAAAAAAAATAGATATTACGCACTACAAAAAATATGAATTTTGCGCTGGCAAAATCCATATAATTTTTCCCGACGCGATTTTGCGTTGGCAAAAAGTGACGACGTACACCATCGATAATGTGACTTTTGCCGACGCAAAACGCACTACGCCGGCAATTGTATATTTTGGCGACGAAAAAATGCGCCAGGAAAAATAAGGATGCACCGACGAAAAATTTTGTCACAAAATTATATAAAACACTTTTAGCGGCGCAAAATTGTCCCGGCAAAGATGCTTCTTTTAGTGGCGCAAAAACGCGCCACTAAAAGACACATCTTTTTCCAGCGCAATTTTGCGTAATTTTAGTGCGCAATTTTAGTGGCGTAATTTTGCGTCGGTAAAAGTATTTCTTAAATAAATTTTTTTGATAAATTACTAATTTTATTTTCAATACACTGATTCTGATTTCCAATCAGACAAATACAGTCAAAAATCGACATCTGGGTCAGTGTTCACTCTTTGTGGAGGAGTTGTTGTTTGGAGAAGCATTAAACAATCCAGCATAGCTGATTCAACCATGGAAGCCGAATACATAGCAGCTAAGGAGGCGGTTTGGTTGAGGAAGTCCTACACTGATCTGGAAGTTGTTCCACATATGGATAAGAGCCACTAATCCTGTACTATGACAACAGTGGAGCAGTAGCTAATTCCAAAATACTGAGAAGCCACAAGAGAGGGAAGCATATAGAAAGGAAATACCATATGGTAAGAGAGATTGTACACCGATGTGATGTGACTATTATGAAGATAGTGTCAGAACAGAACCTGGCTGACCCGTTTACCAAAACACTTCACTACTACAAAAACACATTTTCAGACACTTTTTTAGGGCATTCACCTATATGCGAGCCCTAAAAACAACTCCTGGACTTTTTAGGGCTTGAGTTGCGAGTCCTAAAATCTATGTGTGTCAAGTTTTTTTTTTTTTTTAATAAACACCTCCTGGACTTTTTTGGACACTCATTGCAAGTCCTTAAAAATTTTCTTTTAAGGCTTGCGGAGCGAGTCCTAAAAATTATATGTGTCCTAAAAGTTTGAATTTTTTTTAACAAACACCTCCTGGACTTTTTGGGACACACGGTGCTAGCCTTAAAAACTTATGTGTGTCCTAAAAGTTTGGATTTTAAAATATCACAAACTCCCTCCAATCCATCAAATCACTCAATATTATAAAAAAACACAACAATAACTCAAATCATTCTCTCTCTCTCTCTCTCTCTCTCTCTCTCTCTCCCGAAGCTCCCTCTCTCTCTCTAGCTCATCTCTGCCATGGCCAAATGGCCGCCTTGCCGTTGCCGCTGAACGCCACGCGCCACCCCCCGAAACCTCCAAACCCTAGAGCTTAGCCCCTCACGCGCGGCCTAAGACCCTCAAAGTGCTCGTCGAAGTTTATGCGATTTTGGGTTTTCCCAAACTTTCCAGCCACCTCAAGCGACCACGAGATGAACCACCACCACCACCATATTCCTTGCATCTTGGTCTTCAAAACCCACTAAAAAATTAGTGGTGTCGCCACTTACTCCGGCCATTCTTTTAGGGTTCGCAATGCGATTCCTAAAAAATCTCAGTTTTTAAGGCTCTCAAATAGAGGATTTGCACCCTCGTGAGTCCTAAAAAGCTTTTTTTGTAGTAGTGCTTTCTGAAAAGTCGTTCGTGGGTCACGTGCGCAATATGAGATTAAGGGTGATGCCTCACTTGCTTTGAGGGCAAGTGGGAGATTGTTGGACTAATTCTCTAAAAGCATGTAAAGACATTTTATTTGTTTTAAATAAAAGTACAATTTTATTATATTTGAATATTATAATTATTTTTTGAGTTAATTATATAATAATATCAAGAAAATTCCCTATTCATTCATGAGAATATGATCTTGTATTAGTACGAGAGAATTAAGATCATATATAATGAATAAAAATTTCGGTAACATATTAAAGTGATGAATTTTTAATGAATGGTTATTAGTATGGTTTACTAAGCATACGAGATGCAAGAAATCTAGATTCAGATTACTGATGTCGATAGACATCTTAGTAAATGTGTTGTATATATAATATAGATTATATATGACAGGACCGATGAAAATTAATTATTTTTATAAACTTGTCGTTTGACGTAAAGATTTAATTCTTATCATAATAAATGATCATTTGTAGATCAGTCTAAATCCTGAGTATTCATGAACTCCTGTTTATGTTTATTGGGTATTTTGATTCACTCGTTAAGATCTCTTAGAATAATGAGGCTAATGACTTTTGTTTTGGAGATTCAATATCATGGATGACTGGGAACATGAATTACAATAATGGAATTCATGCTTTCCCAATGGATCGAATTTTGGTATCCTTAAGGGTTGATTCTGGAATTGAATAGTTATTGAGCTCAAATATATAATTAGATTATAGATTAATTATTCGTTATAGTAAATTAATGGTACTTTAGGATGAAGATGTAATTAGAAGGGTAAAACAGTAATTTTGACCAGCTCTAATTAACGAACCAATAATGGAGGAAAAAACTACATATATCGATTATATCAATGGACTACTAGAGAAAACTCTGTAAATATAATTCTATAAATACTTAGAATGCAATTCCATATTTATAGTGGAGTAGTCATGGAATTAATAAATAAGATTATAAAGAGTTTAATTAATAATCTGGTTTATTGGAGCTTCGTATTATAGGTCCATGGTCCCCAGATCACCTATGCCCTACACTATCAAGGGTAAGGATGTCAAAAGAAAAATTAATATAAAGAGAAAGGACTAAATTGCAAATGAATTAATTTTCTAGGGCAAGGAAATAATTATGTGATAATTATGGGTCATTGATTAATTGTGAATTAATTAATTATTTTACTATAAAAAAAACTATAGGTTAAAATTAATATTAATCTTGTTTGGATTAATATAAATAGAGAAAATAATAAATATCTTATTTATAATATGATATTTATTTATTTCATTTAAAACTTAAATTTAATTTTGAATTAACTAATATTTATATTGGGATAAAGATTAATTAAACAAACATATGAGAAAATCAGGACACCTGATACAGGCTTGGGCTACACACACTGTATTGTATATGTACAGTGTGTGTGGCGCCTATACCAAGGATTTTTAATACATGAGATTTGAATTTTAAATTTCAAATATTTTTGTTTAATTAGATATTCAATTATTCTTTTTAAATATGATTTAAATAAATAATTAAATGAAAAATATCTTATCAATTTTAAATTTAAATTTATTTAATTAGATTAAATAGTTTATAAGTGCGATAGTACCTCACATAGGATTCATTTTTTTATATATCTTTATAAGTGGAACTACACCAAGACACTTTAATTGACCATACCATCACCAGAAACTTATATATATAAGAGCAACTCTAATGGTGGCTACCCCAATGGTGGCTTAATATGTCCAAATTATCTCAAAATATTTTTTTTATTTTCTCTCTCATCCACGTCACTTTTGACAACTTTTTTCATAAAAATGCTTCAATGCTAAGCCAATTGTCAACTATGGTCCCACATATTATTATTTAATATATTATTTTGTAATTATAAATAGTGTCACACTAAATTTTTTAAATCTATATATTAATATAAATAAATATTACATCAATTGATAATATTGAAAATTTGGATTTTGAGGATTAGTAGAAGGAGTATTTTGAAAATTTTGATTGAAATGAAAATATTGAAAATTTGGATTTTTGGGATTGGTATGTGGAAAAAATGATGAATTTTGAAAATTTAGATTTTAGGAGTTGGTATTTGGAAAATTTTGAGAATTTTGGGAATCCATTGTTAAGAAAAGAAATTTTGTGATATTGATAATTTAGAAGAAAATGTATGTAATGGTGTAAAAATTGAATAAAATAATAAATAAGTATTTATAAAAAAAAAATTATGTAATAAACAGTAAAAAAAAAGGGTAACAAAATTAAAACAATAACAAATATATTTATATATATATAATTAAAAAAAAAAAAAACTTCAAGTGGCAACGATGCCTTAGATTTATATACCCTCCAATGCATAAAAAAGAAAACTGACAAAAAATAGTCAGAATTGGTCAAAGAGCCAGTGCGGTTGGCAACCGCAGTGGAATTCTTAGGACGTATGTAATTAGAGGCTGCATGTAGGGCCCATTTCTGTTTTTTTTTTTTTTTTATATTGATATTTTTACATATTTTTTTAATTTCCTTTAAAATTATTGTTTTGTAGTCCATTTTTTTTCCTTTCAGTTTGGCCCCCCTTGATTTAAGACTCTTGGTTCCGTCCCTGCTTATACTCTCTTTATTTTTTGAATACTCACACCCTTGGTAACTTTTCACTTCTCTCACCTACTATATATTTTTGGACACACTATAATATAATATATATTAGTTTAGTTACCATAGACTACAAAGACTCTTGAAACTTTGCTAGACATAATAAAGATAACTCTTGAAAAATAAGTATGGTAATGGAGAGACCAGTCTGAACGCACAATTATTAATTGCGCAAAGGTCATTGCTGTTACATAGTTTATTGCTGAGAGATATGTTATGTTTGGAGTAGTGGAATGTTGATTTTTGGTGACGTTTGTACCTTTACAAGCTTCGATGAAACAAAGAATAAATAAGAGAAGGATAATTTGGGTATAATATTATTGGGATTGGAAGAATGGAAAGGGTTTTCAACCCGTTTATTTTTGAAAAACTTTATTCCAATATTTGGGTGTATCACTTTTCCAGTTGGAGTAGTTATTCCTAACACAAAAGTAAAACCAGACATTGAAATATGAGCACACCTTAGGAATTAACAAGATTCCATTTCAATACTCATTCTTGTCAACCAAAGAGCACCTTATATATTATAGATTACACACTCTTAGTTTCAACACGTACTTGACCTTTTAGTTTTCACACACTTGACGTTTGCTCGAACACCTCGCCAAGAGACCAAGTCACCTCTTAAAACTTTGTTTTATATATATATATATATATATAGTGACTCCCTATATATATATATATTTAGATCACTCTACAAAAATCTAGAAAAAATGGAGAGGCCACACACAATTATTAATTATAAAGGTCTTTGTTAACTTTTTTGCTGGAAAGAAGGTCATCGTTTATTATTATTATTATTAATTAATTAATTAATTTAAGTCACGTATATAATGTCTATATATATATATATATTTATATATATGTACTGTGTGAGTGAGTCTATGTATCAACAGCAAGAATAATGAGTATGAATCAACGCGGCGAGGCTTAAGAACGTTCTATATATCTTTTCTTCGTAGTACGTAATAATATTTTAACCGATAAAACTATATAACTTCTTAAGATCGATGTATATATAGATAACTTTACTAAATTTGATGAAATGTATTTATATATATATATAAAAAAAAAACGAAATATTATACAGATATTCAGTGAAAATATATGACGTTGCATTTGTTAATAACGAAATTAATAATTTTCTTTGCTGATCAAAAGTTTATAATAGATTGAAACTTTTAATAATTGTATACATAAGTCTAGTTTGGGGGTCAGAGACTCAGAATTAATAAAAGATTAATAATTTAAAATTATTTTCATAAAATATACAAGAACTTTTGTGGCTGTTGAGTCTTTGTTTATATTATTTGACTTTGTAGAAAACGCTGTGTGATCGAGCTTATATAAAGGGTGTCTTTTTTTCTTATATAGCCAAAGAACGACGACTTTCTTTGAAGAACCGGGCACCATCGAGTAACAATGGAGACTGGTTGGAAAATGCTTCGAGAATTCGCAGGCCGAACAGGAGGCGCGGCCAAAGACTACTGTACTTCAATCAAAACTCAATTGAACCGCGATCCTGCTCACCAGGAAGACCTGCGCCGTGCCAGAGAAAGAGGCGAAGCGAATGGCCGTGCCCAAGCCCAAAAAGAAGAAGAACATGCCAAGAAGGCCAGAGCCAAAGCTCTTGCTGAAGCTAAAGCCAAAGAACTAGCCGAAGCTGAAGTCGAAGCCCAAAAGCAAGCCCTAGCTGCTGCCCGAGCTAAGGTTGCAGCTGAAGTCGAAGCCCAAAAGCAAGCCCTAGCTGCCGCCCGAGCTAAGGTTGCAGCTGAAGTCGAAGCCAGAAACAAAGCCAAAGCTGCAAAAAGAGCTAAACCTGCTGCTGGGGCCGAAGTTTTTCGCGAACTCCGGGAGGCTGGTAAGAAAAGAAAGGAGTGGTTCAATTTATTTCGAAGAATTTACATTTTATATTGGTTTTCTAATGAAGTTTTCAAAAATATGACTTTGTTTTAAAAAATTCATTCTTATGGATTTAGTTTCTTATATTTTTCTTATATTTACTCTTAATTAAATTTCTAATATTTAGTTAATTAAAAATTGTGTTTTTCATACTTTGATTTTTTCTTTAATAAATTTTTGAATATATATTAAAAAAAGTATAATCTTCGTATTTTTACAACATAAAAGTTATTTATGAAAAATTCCTATTTATTTTAGTTTACATTTTTGTTTCATGTTTGATGTTGTCGTTTGCAATCATGGGGTTTTAATATTTATTTTGTAATTTAATATCCTGTCTAATTATATTTTATAGCTCAATATTTTTGTATCTGTCAGAGCGAGCATGATAGTTGATGGTTTATGAGTTTTGGTTATTTGAGTATGAGTGGATAGTGTAGTAAATGATGAAAAAATATAGTGATAGTTTTGATAAGATGAGCTAAGTATGGTTGATGGCATTGGTGTTGATAATGGGGCAAAGGAGAACTTTAATTTGAGGTATATATATAGGAGAGGAGTAGAAAAAGGAGTGGGCTTTCTTATTTATTTATTTTTTTTATTGTAGTTTGTTGGTACATGATCAATACATGAAATTAGTATTTATAGATGCCAAAGTCGGTCTTCATTTCCAAACCGACATTACACTACTGGCTATTATCATTTTGTCTAGATTTTTCCGATGTACCTGTTTTAGCATATAACTAGAAGGTTCTACACTACTAAGTTTCTAGAAAATCTTCTAGAAATTCTTATAGTATTCTTCATATTTCTTTGAAAAATCTAGAACAATTTAGAAATATGTAGCAACTTTAATACTCCTCCTTGATACATGTTTCTTTAACTCCGATCATGTCTCGCAGTAGCTCAAATTTTCTTCTTGGTAGTGCCTTAGTGAATATATTTTCCAATTGTTCTTCAGTCCTGCAATACTTTAGCTCTATTTCTTTATTTGTTTCATCTTCTCTTGATACTTGATGCTTATACGTTTGGTTCTGCTATGAAATACGGGATTCTTTGCCATTGTTATAGCTGATTGGCTATTGCAATAGATTTTTATAGCTTCCTCTTGTAATTCTCCCATGTTTTCAAGAATTCTTTTGAGCCATATAGTTTGGCTTGTAGTCATAGCTGCTGCGATATATTATGCTTCTGCTAAGGATTGCGCAACAATTGCTTGTTTCTTAGATGCCCAAAAAAATATTCCAGATGCAAGTGTGAAAGCATATCCTGACGTGTTCTTCATGTCATCAATTGATCTTGCCCAGTCACTATCTATGTAGCCAATCAATCTTGAGTCTGGCGTGTCACCATACCATATTCCGTAATGATTCGTTCCTTACAAGTATCTAAGGATTCATTTGGCTGCTCCGTAGTGAACTTGACTCGGATCATGCATGAATCTTGATAGGAGACTAACTGCATACATTATGTCTGGTCTTGTAGTGGCTAGATAGAATAAACTGTCTATTACACTTTGAAATCTTTGATTCATCGTCTTTTGGTGAGCTGTCCTCTTTCTTGAGTGCTTTGTTGTTGTCTAATGGAGTTGATACAGTCTTGCATCCCTCCATTTTGATCTTTTTTCAAGATTGTCTTTGTATACTTCTTTTGCAAAATGAAGATCCCAGCTTCTTTTTGAGTTATTTCAATTCCGAGAAAATAATGCATTAATCCAAGTTCAGTCATCTCGAAACTTTTCATCATATCTTCTTTAAATTGTTTAACCATCTCATTACTTCTTGTGTAGATGAGATCATCGACATATAAGGAGAAAATAAGTGTGTCATTCGTACCTTTAGTCTTGATGTAGAGTGTCGGCTCACTATTGCTCCTCCTAAATCCTTGTTTAGTAAAGTGGTTGTCAGAGCTAAAGCTGGGATTCACAAACCCAAAGTATATATAGCTTCAGCAGAACCAAAGAGTGTTAAGGATGCTTTACAAATTACTCACTGGAAAGATGCCATGGCAATTGAGTTCAAAGTTTTACAAGCTAATTCAACTTGGTCTTTACTTGATCTACCAGCTGGCCGAGCCCCTATTAGATGCAAATAGGTGTTTAAAGTCAAAGAGAATCTTGATGGGTCCATTCATAAGTACAAAGCACGACTTGTGGCTAAAGGGTTCCACCAACAACATGGCTTTGATTATAATGAGACTTTTAGCCCTATGGTGAAGATGGTTACTATTAGAGTTCTCTTAACAATAACTATCTCCAAAGGTTGGTGTATTCGTCAATTAGATGTGAACAATGCATTCCTCAATGGTGACTTGCAAGAGGAAGTGTACATGGTCAAACCTCTGGGGTTCGAAGATAGCTTACATCCTACAAAATTTTGTCGCCTTCACAAAGCGCTTTATGGTCTAAAACATGAGAAGTTGTCCAATGCACTATTCAGCTATGGTTTTGTCTCTACTAAAGCTGATTCTTCCTTATTTGTCTGTGCTACTTCGAATTTTTTGCATCTATGTTCTTGTCTATGTGGATGACATTTTGATCATAGGCAACTCTAACATAGTTATATCTCAGCTGGTTTCTGATCTACATTCTTCTTTTGCTCTCAAGGATTTAGGCCAAGCTACTTATTTTCTTGGGATTCATTTCACTCATACCACTGATGGGATTCATTTGTCACATAAAAAGTATATTCGGGATCTTATTTGTTGAGCTCAAATGCAAAATGCCAAACCAATTGGTACTCCTTTGAATGGTGGTTTGAAACTCTCCAACTGTGGCAGTGATCCTGTTGAAGATGCCACTCTATATCGGCCTATTGTAGGAGCTCTACAATATGCCATTATCACTAGGCCTGAGATTGCCTACTCTGACAACAAAGTAGCACAATTCATGCACAATCCTCTTATTTCTCATTAGGTTGCTGTCAAGAGGATTCTTCGATATCTTGTTGGAACTTTAGATCATGGTGTTCATCTCCGTTGATCTACTAATTTGAACCTTGAAGCTTTCAATGATGCTGACTGGGCTTCAAATTCTGGTGATCCCAGGTTCACAACAGGCTTTTGTATATACTTTGGCGGCAATCTCATAGCTTGGCAGTCAAAGAAGCAGGCCATAATTTGATGTTCCTCAACTGAGGCTGAGTTTTAGAGTTTAGCAAGTGTTGTCATTGAGATCACATGGAATTACTCCTTGCTTCAGGAACTTCGTCTGCCTCTTTGTGTACCTCCAATAGTATGGTGTGACAACCTTAGCTCTGCTATTCTCGCTGCAAATCTTGTTCTTCATGCATGTACAAAACATATAGAGATTGACCTCTATTTTGTTCGTGACAAAGTTTTGCAGCATCAAGTTTTTATCAAGCATGTCCCAACTCTTGATCAAATTACTCACTGTCTCACCAAGCCAGTTTCAGCTCTCGTTTTTCTGATCTCAAGGACAAACCCAGTGTTGTGTCATTATCCACAAGAGGAGGGTTGTTAAGGAATTAGTTAGTTATTAAGTGCTTAAGTTTGTTAAGGTTGTTAATCTATTATTAATGTTGCTTAACAACTTTCTCTATTCTATTAGATCCTAACTAACTCGTTGTATATAAGGTGCTAGTTCCTCTTTGATCAGTAGAATCAATACACAAATCTTCTCATTGATATTCTTTCATTTCTTTGAAACCTAATAAATACCAACTTACATGATGATATACCGTTACACACTACAAAAAACAGGGGCTATACCGAGAAAAATGTCGTCGGTATAAGCTCGGATGTTCTCGATTTAAGTTGTATCGAGAACATGTTCTTGTTAGAAAGTTCTCAATACATCCTCGTCGGTAGAGGTAAACTTCTACCGAGGACATTAAATATGTTCTCGACATCGCCTATATACCGAGGACAACTATTCTTGGTATACAGGGGCAATATTGTTGGTGGAGCCTGCCAATTTTGTCATCTGGCTGGGCTATATTGAGGACAATGTCCTCGGAATAGGCTGAACTGAGAATTTTTACTAGTGCAATATTTTATTATTTATATATTTATTTAATTTGAATTAAATAAAAAACAATAGATTAAAATTAAAACACTTATATTAAACATTTAAATAAAAACATAAGAGTGTGTTTGCTCAATCAAAATAAATAGTTGTCCTAAAGATGATAAAATAGTAGTCTATAAAAATAAACTCATACATAAGTCGTACTGACTCGGTTCTCCAACATCGAGATCATTAGGTGGTGGTGGGGTACATTGAGATCTCGGGGTGATACAATGAGTCTGGATGTGCTCTTCTAATTGTTGAAGACGCTCTCTCATCTCAACAATCTCTTCATCTCTAGTTTGTGGAGGATCAGTAGTAAATGGAACTTTGTCCCTTATGTTAAGGATACGTCCATATCCTTTTGGGTGACCATGTTTTTTTCCGAAGACAGTTTGTACCAAAGACAAGTCGTCATCTTCAGGCGCGCTTAAAATTGGTATGGAACTCTCATTACCAGTTGACTGTGTCTGTTGTGTGTTGCGATATGCACACAATTGATCATATAATACAATATATAATGTAATTATGTATTGTAAATAAATAATTAAAATTTTGAAAAATGTTTTAAAAAAAAACTTAACATGCCCATGTTTTTTGGCTGTTTCTGTCACTCAACCTGTGCCGGATTTGTGGTGAGTATCCATCGAGGTATCTGGGATCAGCTCAAGTGGCCCGGTCTCTAAATTTCCCTGCCACGTACATAGTTTTTTTAAAAAAAATTATTAAACGTAAATAAGAAAAACAAAATTAAAAAAATTTAATTAACTTACTTTTTTGTAGCGCAACGCTGGGATGGACTGAGAATCTCCATAACAGAACTCTTTTAGTTTCTTCGTATTTTCCTTGTTGACCCCAGAACATTTTTGCGTATCCGACCATTCAACTTCTTCAGCTGTAACTCTGGTCTCATAGTCATCTTCTCCAAGTCTATTGTGACACTAACTGTGTAACATCCGCTTCTATTAGTAAGGATATTTTGGTAATCTGGCTTGGGTCAGGGTATTATAGTAAAATTGTATTTTTTTATGTGTCTAATTATATGAGTTATGATATGCATGAATCATGGCTTATGTTTTCTGCCAGTCGATCTACACATATGTTTCTTCAAGTATTAGAGAGTCTAATGGTGATAATAGTTACAATATGGGAGTCAAAGTAGAAATATAAGCTCTTGTGGTAGAAAGCATAATTTAGGAAAAGTAAAACTATTAGTTTAAGTAAAAGACAAGTGTGGGTTTTGGAAGTCACGTTAAAAGATTTAAGGGTTAGGGATATTGAGGTCAATTGGGTTTTTACACGATTATAATCAAATTAAATAAATAATAAACTAAGTTTAGATGTCGTACGATTATCATACTACCCGATTGCGATATACGAAAGGCTAATAGACCAAGAAAAATTCTCTCATTCTTGATCCAGTCTTGAGGCCTAAGGTTTTGGGAGAAGAGTATCGATATGCGTTTTGGAGGGCTAGGAGATCTCTTAAGGAGCAAGGATCTAAGCTTTGTGGCTGAGATTTTGATCGATAAGTTTTCAAACTTTATTGTTGGAGTTTTATGTCAGATCTAGGTTTTGAGGTTTTGAGATGAATTTAATTGCTTTTGAGATTATGAATGTTTATTATAGGTATAAGGTTTTTAATGTTTGGGTTCCAAGGGTTATAAACATGTTAGGACAGCTGGTTGGGTGAATCGGGGTCAAAATTTTGCGATTTGGGTCGATTTCTAGGGTTAAAAGTCGCAACTGCGATCTCCAAAAATAGAGACCTAACGCAACTGCTACCTAGCTAGTTTGGCCTAGCGCTATGTGAGCGCGACCGCAAAAGTTGCCCAGAAACCTATATTTTAGGGATTTTAATGCACCTTTTAGATATTGATTGGTACACTTTGGTTAAGGGCGACCGCAAAAGTTGCCCAGAAACCTATATTTTAGGGATTTTAATGCACCTTTTAGATATTGATTGGTACACTTTGGTTAGGGCTTTATGTAGTAGAATTTTAATACTTTCTTAAGGATATTGTGGGTATGGATTAGACTTAAAAGGATATAGGTGTATTTTAATATGGTTTGGTTTGGTTGAGGTTTTAAAACTTTAATGTTATGTGATATGTTTAGGCTCACTAAGGATACTTGTAGAGATGTGTTAGGGTGTGTGGATCACTACTACTTTTAAGGTAAGAAGAGTGGACACCTGCACACAGGGTGTACGCTTGACGTACTCTTATTGATAGAATTGTTATGTTTAAATTATGTTGTTAGATGTATGGTATGAAAGTGAATGTAATATGTTTTGTTGATGCTTGTAAGAGTGATATGTTGCTTAACATGCTTATGTTCCTAAATGCATGTCTATGTTATAAATTAGCATGCTTATGATATGTTGAAAATGCATTCTTATGTTCTTATGTGCTTCAATGCACTACGTTATTTTTGTTTTGGATATGATTGATGTTAATGTTATATTTATGATTTAAATTATCTAATCTTGCTTTGAATTAAGAAGAATGTTTTTGGGTAAATTAAGGGGGTTGTGTCCTCCACAGCTCTTCTTGTTGGGCTTTGGCTCACGGGTACTCTATGCTACAGGTATTAAAGCCAAGAAAGAGTTTATATGGAAATGAGTTGGAGAGCTTTGGCGAAGGGCAAACATGTCACGGATATCATGACCGTTAGGGTCGAGCCTATTTGGAGAATTTGAATGTTTTACTGTCTAGATTTCTAAGATATGCTTTATTTTAATTTCAAATGATGTTCTTAAGTTTTGTTATGGAGTCAAATAACATATTTTAGTTGTTTAAATTGAATTTATGAAACTTTGGAGTTTCTTTTCTTTTTAAAACGTCAGGTTGTTATTTACATTGGTTTCTTTATAAATAAAGGAGGTTTTCCTTAAAAATTAGTTATTGTTTAAGTTAATTAACGTCCACTACAAGATAAAGGCTCTACAGCGACGACTTTTGTCGTCGCTGTAGATCAAGAAGTCGTCGTTGTAGGTAGACAGCGACGACATGTCGTCGCAACAACAGCGTCACTGTAGGTCCGTATGTGTAGCAATCTACGGCGATGACAAAACGCAGTCGTCGCAGTAGGGTTTTACTACAGCAACGACATGTCAGTCGCAGTAGGAAATCTTCTTTTTTCGGTTGGACTGGGATATTGCGACGACATGTCATCACTGTTGGTGGTGCAAAAATTTGAAATTTTGAATTTCAAAAAACTTCTACAGCAAAGACATGTGTTTACTGTCCTTTCTTTAATTTGTAAAACCATTTGCATGCCACTATGCTCTTCCCTTTAGGTCTAGTTACTAGCTTCCAGATCTTATTCTTAGTAAGTGACCTTATTTCATCTTCCATTGCCTTGGTCCATTTTTCAGAATCTTTGCAGTTTACAGCCTCTTCATAAGTAGTTGGTTCAGTTCTGTTTAGTCTCACTGCACTAACAAAAGCATATGTCAACACTTATTCCCATGCATTGAAGCTAAATTTCTGATTTGGATTAGGTATCCTTCTGGCTCTATCTCTTGTTAACTGATAGTCAACTAGGGGTTCTGTTTCTTGCTGTGTTTCTGCTGTAGGTTCCACCTGAAAAATATCATCTTGATTTGTTTCATTTTGGGTTGTTTCCACCTGATTTGTGTCGGGTTCATGGTGTTCTTGTGTTTCTTGTTGGATGTCGGATTGGTAGCTTATTGTTGTGCCTGCATTGTTAGTTTCTAATAGAGTTCCTGCACTAGAATCAAAGTTAGAAACACAAGGGAAAACATTTTCTTTAAATATAACATCTCTACTTATAATTGTTTTCATACCAGAATTTTCCCTTACCCATAACCTATACCCTTTTGTACCTTCGGGATAGCCTAGAAAAACACATTTAAGTGCTCTAGGTTCTAGCTTTCCTACACTTTTGTGTGCATAGGCTGCACAGCCAAATACCTTCAGATTGGACAAATCAGGTGGCTTACCAGACCACATTTCTTATGGTGTTTTGAAGTCTATAGCACTAGATGGGCATTTGTTAATTAGATAGGCTGCTGTTAAAACAGCCTCTCCCCAAAATCCTTTTGCTAATCCAGATTGGATTAGTAAGCACCTAACCTTATTCATTAAGGTTCGGTTCATCCTCTCGGCAACACCATTTTGTTATGGTGTTAACCTTACTGTTTTATGCCGCTGAATATCTGTCTCTTTACAGTAATTATCAAATTGATCATTACAAAATTTCAGTCCATTATCTGTCCTTAGAGTCTTGACCTTATGATTAGTTAAGTTTTCCATTGAGTAAATTTTTGAAATGCTTCACTCTTATGTTTAAGTAGAAAAACCCATACTTTCCTAGAATAGTCATCTATAATAGACATAAAATAAACACAACCCCCATGGGTAGATAATTTTTCAAACCTCCAAAGATCCGAATGAACATATTCTAGTATATTTTTAGTTTTATGCATACTGGTTTTAAATCTAAGTCTATGATGTTTACCTAGGATGCAAGACTCACAGAAATCAACCTTACTAACCTTATCACTTCCAAGTAGGTTCCGCTCATACTTTCCTAGAATAGTCGTCTATAATAGACATAAAATAAACACAACCCCCATGGGTAGATAATTTTTCAAGCCTCCAAAGATCCGAATGAACATATTCTAGTATATTTTTAGTTTTATGCATACTGGTTTTAAATCTAAGCCTATGATGTTTACCTAGGATGCAAGACTCACAGAAATCAACCTTACTAACCTTATCACTTCCAAGTAGGTTCCGCTCACTCATTATTTGCAACCCTCTTTCACTTATGTGGCCCAACTGTCTATGCCATAGAATAGCCTTTTGATCTTCAGGTGACTGTGTTGTTGTATTGTTACATTGAATCACAGGTTCTCCTTGTAAGTAGTAAAAATGTAACGCCTCACGTCACTATGGCTGCTTTCTGGAATGACGACTGGCCCTACAAACCAACACGAGTCTTTCCAGCGTGCTTTGTCCTCACTTGCACACTTCCTGGGAAAACTTCCCAGGAGGTCACCCATTCTTAGATTACTCCAGGTCAAGCACGCTTAACTTTGGAGTTCTCAAGTGATGGGCCACCGAATAGAAGATGCATCTTGTTGATATAGGTTGTACCCATCAATCCATTTAAGCCTTCTTCAACTGTGTAGTCCCATACCTACACAATCTTAGAATAATCACACTTGACCTTCCTCGGGCGGTATGGGATTGCACAGCTTACCCGGTTTTTCCCCTTACGGATCACAGGATTCTGACTGTCACAATCACCCCCCCTTACAGGCCCGACGTCCCCGTCGGCCACACTTTCGGCTGGGTCAAGGCTCTGATACCATTTGTAACGCCCCACGTCACTATGGCTGCTTTCTGGAATGACGACTGGCCCTACAAACCAACACGAGTCTTTCCAGCGTGCTTTGTCCTCACTCGCACACTTCCTGGGAATACTTCCCAGGAGGTCACCCATCCTTAGATTACTCCAGGTCAAGCACGCTTGACTTTGGAGTTCTCAAGTGATGGGCCACCGAAAAGAAGATGCATCTTGTTGATATAGGTAGTACCCATCAATCCATTTAAGCCCTCTTCAACTGTGTAGTCCCATACTTACACAATCTTAGAATCATCACACTTGACCTTCCCCAGGCGGTGTGGGATTGCACAGCTTACCCGGTCTTTCCCCTTACGGATCATAGGATTTTGACTGTCACAACAAACCTTCATGTTTATGGCCTTTGATGATTGTCATAGCTCCCTTGCTTAGTCTCATAGTTCCTGCCTTAATTTTACTTACAATTCCCATGTCATCTAATACACTTATAGAAATTAAATTTCTAGCAAGTTTAGGAACATACCTAACCCCTGTGAGAGATCTAATCACCCCATCAAACATTTTAAAACTTACTGTTCCTAAACCTTCTATTTGACATGATTGATTGTTGCCTAGTATGACTTTTCCACCTTTTGAATCCCTGAAATCAGTCAAGACATTCTTAGAGTTAGTCATATGAAATGTACAACCTGAGTCAAGAATCCAATCATCTTTGAATTTGGTAGCTACCACATAAACTTCGTCACTATCATATCCATCATTGAAGTTTACTGATTGTTGCTCTGATTTGTGTCTTGATGCATGATAATCTGATTTTTGTGAGTCTGAGTCTTGTCCTTCTGTCCGAGCCTTGTTCTTCCTTTTCCATAGATAACAGTCCTTTTTCATGTGTCCTGGTTTCCCACCCTAGGACCCTTAGATTGTGACCTGCCTCTGCCATTGTTAGGTCCTCTACTAAATCCGCGACTATGACTTCGTCCTCTGTGATGATGTTGCTTTCTGTGATGTGGTTTTCCATGGATTAGATTAAGTTCCCCATTTGATGACCCCTGTCTTTCTGTTTTCATTTCTAGATCTTTAGATTTAAGAGCTGAAATAACTTCTTCTAGGGTAATTTCTGTCCTGCCATATTTTATTGCTATCTTGACTTCCCTATAAGAATCTGGTAGAGAATTTAGAATAATGATAGCCTGGTTTTCATCACTCAGTGCCTCATTCTCCCCTGAATTTGCAAGCTCAATGTGCATCCTTAAAAATTCATCAAGATTTTGCTCTAAAGTCTTAGAGTGACTCATCTTGTACCCAAAGATTCTTTCTTTTAGAAAAATCTTGTTTGTGAGTGATTTCTGTTGGAATTGCTCCTCCAACTTCTTCCAGATTTTAGCTGGTGTTTCCTCTTTATCTACCAATCTTATTATTGCATCTGAAAGATTGAAGATAATGATCCCTGTAGCTATTTCTATATACTCTTCTTGCTGTATCTTGGTTGTACCCTCTGGCCATTCAATAGGTTCCTCTAACACCCTTAATAGCTTCTGTTGTGCAAGTAAAGATCTGATATTTCTTCTCCAAATTCTGTAATCACTAGACCCATCAAACTTGTCAATGTCTATTTTAATATTGCTCATGTTAGTATATTCAGAATTTAAAAGAGATAAAGGTTTAGAATTCTTAGTAGGTTCGGATAATGGAATATCCTTAAACACTTCTTGATTGTCTCCTGCCACTTGGGGATCTTCTTCCTCCAGTCTTGTAGAATCTTAGTGTCACTTCTGAGTTGAGTTTCCCAGCCAAGAACCTAGCTCTGATACCACTGTAAGGTTTAAATACCCTTATAACCCTACACCAACTCAGCAAGAGATTAGACACCGCAAGGTCAAACCTGACCTTTCACCCAATACAAAAAATATGGCCAAGATTTAGACATGTTTCCTTTACTGTTCTACTTTATCAATAATATTTAATATTGCTTTTGTACTTTTCAGATGAAACTTTCCTTTTGTTCCACACAAAATAGTGATAAACGAAAGCTAGGGCGCAAATACAAAAAATACACATCAAGTACCCCCAAAAACAATCAAAGAAGAAGGGAAGAAGAGCACACAGATTTATGGAGGTTCACCCAAATAAACTGGGCTATGTACTCTTGAGCTCGCCTCAGAGATGTGGTTAGCTCTTGCACTAAATCAATGGTGATTACAACAATTTCTGAGATTACACAAAACCTCACTCTCTATCTCGGAATGAGAATACAAGGAAGAAGAAAAGGGGCTGGGTTCTTAGATTTCACTGGTCTTGAAGCTTTTGGTGAGATTTGGCTCTTCAGAACTAGTTGTATTTATATATATATATATATATATCTCTGTATATGGTAGGGTTTAGATATAAATTATTTTTTCTTTTTTTTTTTTGCTAAACTGTTAAGAGTTTGTTGTAACTTATAACTGATTTTTGGTATTGGCTTATAACTGGATCCACACAACAAATTCGTTAACTTGTGTCAGTACATTGATTGCAAACATGAACCAAAATACTTAATTTAGAACCAAAATTATAGATAGAAGAGTAAAACGGCCGATCTAAAACAAGGAATCTAGCTAAGCTAGCTATCTATATTAGAGAAATTTTAAAAGGAGTACACACCTCCGAGGTATAATATTTATAAATAGGCACTACTAAAAAAAACTTTTCTCTACGGTTTTTTTAGAGTACTGAGAACCGCAGTGTATATGACCACAGAGAAAACTAATAAAAAAAATAAACATGTTTCAAAACAAATTATTTCACGCGCGTATAAAATAGGTATCAAGACAACATGTTTCTTGATTTTTGTACTATAAATTATTTTGAATTTCATAAAAATTTGTGGGAGGTTCTAAATAACTATATTGTACACTGTTGTATAAAAAAAATTAGATTGTACCTATTCATGTGCCAAAAATATAAAAACAGATTGTTTTGAAACTTATTTTATACGCAACAGATGGTTTTGAATCTATTTTTTCGATACCGCAAATTATTCGAAATTTTCTAAAAAGTAATGGAATATCTATTATCACCATTATATAATAAAATAAATTATAATTTTTTTTACGTGCTAAAAGTAGCAACGTCCATTTGTAGGGACAAAATCCCTACTATAGAATTTTCTTACCAATATATATATATATATATAATGTCTCTCTTGTAACTTGTTTTGACATGCATGGTGGCCGGTTACAAAATGGAGATAACAAAAAGCTACATATTGCACCATTCTACTTCTTCTTCTTCTTGATCTTCTTTGGTGAACTTCATATTCTAATTTGTACAAATTAAAAAAAAAAAAAAAACGAGAGAGAGAGAGAGGTATTTATGTAAAAGAATCTGAATCCTAAACTCACTTCACTAGCTCTTTGGAGATCAGATACCTAAAAGAGAAATTATGAGGAATCCATTCGATGGCCTTATGCGATTTCCCACCTTGACATTTCTTTACACTCTTTCTTAGAGATTCAGGCAATGTCTGCTCAATCATCTCCAAAACACCACTAGAACGCATGCCCGAATTCTTTGCGAAAGACTCGATGATCTTCGGTAGAAGAATTTTCTCGTCCTTGTGTACCCCAAAACTTGCTCTTATGTACTCTTCTTTTGCTGAATCTAGTTCTTGCATTATTCTCTCCGGGGTGTAACCACGAACCTAAAAGAAGGAACAAAAATCTTAAATCTACATAACAATATAAAATCTACAAATACGCTTGGAAAGCGACATGATAACTAAAATTAGATGTAATTATTAGAAATTAGGAAGCAAGACCAAGTAATTATTATATTGTAACTATATATTTTTGGAAGCAATTGTGTAGTCTTGATTAGACTCTCCAATTCTAGGAGTATATTATTGTGTTATTAAACATGACATTCAAATATAATTACTTCTTCACATTCAAATAGTATTTTAAAATACATTATAATTACTACCTTAATAATTAGACAATCTATGCTTCACATGATGGAGAATGAACAAACATTTTGGTTGAAAAATAATAACTACAAAAAAATCTTAGTTTTAGTCACAATAAATTTTGTGACTAAAAACAAAAAATTTGTGATTAAAGAAAAATTATTTTACCTATGCTATCATTAAAAAGTTCGTGGCTAAAAGTATTAGTCACAAAAATCACAATTTGTTGATACTAAATGTATTTTTAGTCACAACAAACTTTATTACTAAAAATGATAGGTTGTGACTAAAACTACATTAGTGACAACTTGTAATTAAGTATGATTTTATAGTCACAAGTAATTTTTTGTTATTACTAAAAATGGCATTTAGTCACACAAAATATATGTTGTGACTAAAAAATTGTCCCTAAAAGTTAGCTTTATTTGTAGTAAATTTTCAGTCGAAAAAGAAAATCTAATTTGATTGTTTGATATATGCACTTGATTTGCCATTTTGAATGAGTATTAATTAATGATCTATTTTAGAAGAAAAAAACATAAATTTCAAAGCAATAGATATTAATTAAAGAGTTTATAAGAATAGTTAAATACCACAGGATCAGAATGGCTTCCTGAACAGAGAGCAAAGTGTAAAAGGGGTTCTGGATGGTCAATTGCATATGCATGTCGCTCATCTTTAGTCTTAAATTTTGTTCTTGAAGAAATCAACAACCGCAACCACTACAACAAGTTATTAGCTTCACGAGTCAACAGTACAAAAAATATTAACAGGAACAAAGGAGTGAATTCATATTTAAACAAACAAAACAAGTCTGATGAAAGTCCAAGAATGGAAAAAGAAAGTACAAAAAACCTGTCCAGGACGAGACATAGGACATCCAAGTATAGAACTGCGAATGGTGTCTGCACTAATTGTGTGACCCCCAATGTTATAAGCAGCCTGGTGATAAAGATTTTAAGAAGATCAAAAATGAGTTAACAGCATAAACTTTTTATCATTTTCTCTATCTCCATACTAAGTTGAGGAGTGTCTATTACCTTTAGGAGTAGAAATACCCTCTTCACATTGTTTTGTGGAATTCCATATGCGAAAAAAGCCTAGTAGAAAACAATTATTTCAGTTATATATATATATAGTCAACTTCTGAAAATTCTAAAAGAGAAGCCATTAATTACATGCATCACTAAAGCATTGTGTATGTTGATCCAGAAGGCGAGCTTTTCTTCGTGTTTCAACTTTCTTGGATCAACTTCCCCTAGCCTTTCGATCATCGACCTGTAATAGAATTTTCATGTAAGCATAGTTTACTTTAAGAGAACATGTTCGAAAAAAGGAAACAAAAACTCATCATCTCACCTCAAATTTTGTAACAAATGATCGATGTCACTTAATTTTTTACTGTCTCTATAAATCCATGACACTTCAACCATGGTGCTGTAAGGGTTGTCCAACCTTACATCAAAAGGTAAATTCTTCTTGAAACCTGGAGTCAACAAGTCACACTGCTCTCTTGAAGAAAAACCACTCACTGATGACACAGATGAATTGGGAGAAGAAGGGCCATTGTGTGGCGATGGTGGCTCTGCAAGCTTGCAAAATATAGTGGATATACATTTGATCATATCCTCTGAGAGCCTATTATTAGGTGTCTCTCGAGTATAATCAGAAAGGCTTGTACCAAGATCCTCAGGAAGACTTGTTATGTTTGATGAAGCATTCTGATCAGCCTAATGTGTAAAGCAATTATTTCACTGTGATTATACTAAGTTTTAACCAGAGGAAATCTCAAGAGATGATCAGTAAATATAAGTTACCTCCATTGTGGCTAATGGTTGAGAATGACAGTCAAGCACAGGTTTAGCCGAAGACTCTCCTGGTGGAGAAACATGTACAGTTGTTGCTTGTCCATCAAATGCCTTTCGATATAAGGTGAGAAGATATTGTTCCAAGTGCATAACTTCCACGTCTAATACTTCATTCTCCTTAACTAATTTTGTCACCGGCTAGAGACATAGTAAAAGAATCGACAATTATAAGCAGTAGTTGAAATTTAAAAGTGAGAATAATGAGTAAAAGAAATGGCAACAATTGCAGGAAACTAAGTCCTTCATAGTTTGACATACTTGGTCAGCTTTTCCTTTTGGGAAATTCTTTGTCTCAAGGTGTCGAAACACTGCTTGATGAGACAACACAATTTCTAATATCGGATTCTATTTATTTTATTTTAAAATAAAAGATATCACTACTACAAGAAAATTATTTTAGGACATTTTTTTTAAGGCTTACCTTAATGCAAGTCCTAAAAACAATTTCTGGATATGAGTCCTAAAAACTATAGGTGTCCTAAACGTTTGACTTTTTAAGAATCTTTTTAGGACACTCACTGCGAGTTTGTGAGTCTTAAAATGTAGAACCGGATCATATTATTACATCAAATGAAATTGGACACCATAAAATATCATTAGCAATACTTATGTTCACACTAATAAAGGTCAAAAATCGATTCACCATTATTACCTCCATCGTGGGCAATGGTTGAGAATGACAGTAACGCAAAGCTTCAGCCGAAGAATCCAAACTCTTCTTCTCTCTTTCAGCTCCGTTTGACTCTTCTTCAGCCAAAGTTTCAGTCTTTGATGTTTGGCCGCCGGCTTTGGTAGGGTCCAAAGGCGTACTTTGTGGGGTGGTAAGAGGTGATTTTGATCTTCCATCCTTGGCAGGAGGAGAAACAGTAGTAGTGGTTGCTTGTCCATCAAATAATGCTTTTCGATATAAGGCCAGAAGATCTTGTTCCAAATGCACAACTTCTACTTCTAATACTGCAATCTCCTTAATAAGTTCTTTCACAACCTGGAGAACATATATGTATAGTAAAGAAATGTTAAAAAAAAAAAGGTTAAATTTAAAAGTGAATGAGGAAAAAAGACAATGTACGTGGCCAATTGCATGTAAAATGTAGGAGAATTGCTAAGGGACGCCACTGGTGACCAACACTACAAGTAGTTGGCATACCACTATTAGTGCAATCTAATATCAGGTCTTACTTATTTGAAGAGATCGAGTAGATGATGAAAAATCTCAGAGTAAAATGAATGCACAACTGAGATTAGGACCTTCTCATTTATGGAACAAGATACAATAGGGATATATGAAAGCAAAATTACAAGAATGCCCTCAAGAACTAAACAAGCCTACAACTGACTAAACAAACTTAACTAACATAACATGCCTAGTCAAGTGGGTTCTCTAACATTGCATGAAACTAGTTTTACATACTTGGTCAGCTCTTTTCTTTTTGGGAAACTCTTATTCCCATTAATTTACTACTTATCTCTCTTTCCCCCAACCAATAAAAACATTATACAACTCAATTAAAATTCCACATCCTCATTTAACAGATATTTTATGAGAGTTTTGTTATTATTTTCTCCTTCTTTATTTTAGAAAGATATTTTTAATTATCATAAGTAATCGTAGTATTTACATTCTTCTTTTGTTTAAAAAGAAAATTATACTTGAAAAGCATTCTAAAGCTAACCAAAATAATATTTTTATATTTCTTTTTAATTTATTAACACCGTAAAAGTTTACAGCCTTTATTTAATCGAGTCAATGAATCTTATATATTGTTATTTTTTAAATTATGTTCATATGATGAAATGTGGTTTTTTTATTCATCAAAAATGGAAAGTAATTGATTGAGCCTTGGCAAAGGAAATAAATAAAAGCTATAAACTAAGGGGCCGGTGTTTGTTAAGGGGGCTTTGGTTTAGTGGGAATAAGAATGTAAAATCTATCCTGTGTTCGGTAAATTTATTTGATTGATTTGATGGTAATCTTAATATTTTTAAACACTTGAGTTTCATAATCTCTTAATCTAAAAGATCTTTAAATCTACACCCACAAACTCAAATCTCGTACCAAACACTCCTAAGCGTTTACCGCAGAGTCAAACTTTAAATTAAAAAGGTTCAATTTCTTTCTATAATGTTGAAAAACAAGCTATTAATTATATACCTTAGGCATTTCCACATCACTTGTAAATTCATGTGTGGAGGATCTATGACCCAATGCTTTTTCTAAAGCAGAACGAACTTGAAATTGGTCTTGTAATTTCTTGTCAAGCTGTAGAATCTGTGTACACACAAGATATTAAAATTGTTTAAAAGCAAGAAACATAATAAAACTTTGAAGATCTTTCTTATTAATCACAATATATATTTTATACCTATAATCATAAATAATGCTTGGAAAATACATAAAGATAATAAGTAAAGTTTATTATTATTATTATTATATACCTCTTTCTTCAAAGACTTGTGCAGTTCATTTTTAGGGGATTGCCTCTTATTGTTGGTGGTAACACAGGCCTTCGTCAAGTGCCCCATATCCTGTTGCAAATAAAAAAATCACTCCATTACCAAAGTCATTTTTTTTCTACTTTTTTCAAGGACCTCTCAATCAATACCTAGACATAATATAATAATAATAATCTGAATTATTATTTAGGACCAAAAAGAAGAAGAAGAAGAATGTGAATCGTTACTTACCAGGTTGACACTGTATGCTTCCATGGAACTACCAAAGTCATCTTCTTCAACCTTTTTCTTATGTGGAAAGTTACCTGTGCATAAAAGAGAATAGAAAGAGTGAGATGTGGATTGAAGAACAGAGGACTTGATGTGTGTCATTCTCTTAATTCCCACTTCACACCATAAATCTGCTTTCTTAAAATCTCTGTCTAGCTATCAGCAATAAATGAGTAAAAAATAATAAGAAGACAAAACGTGTTAAAGTATTATTTCTTCAGAGGTATAATGTAATTTCATATATATATAAAGATTTGCGACAACCAGCTAGGAAAATAACCCTAGAGATAAACTAAAAATGGTAAGCTAATTACACCTTAGATATTAAAGGAAATAAAATATCTCCTTTTATTTTTAGTTTCTAAACTTAAAATGGTCATATATCTACACAACAAATTATTCCAAATCTTGCAGATTTGCAGATGTGAATATATATATATTATAAAACTATTAAGAATGCTAAAATATAAAATATAAAGAAACGAAATAGACAGAGTAAGAGTAATGAACAGAGAAAGTGAAACTGTTATGTATTATTTCAATGGGGATATATATAAATATGTATAGTCACGGTTGAGTGTATAAGCCCAATGTATGGTGTATAATTTGTGACAAATTTGGCCAAAATATGTGCCAATGATATATTTGGCTAATTTTTGTATTTGTAATCTAATACACAATGTGTAAACTAACTACAAAAGTTTATATAGTTATTAATGTTTAATTATTAAAAATATACAAAAGCAATTAATTTTTTTAATTAAAATCTAAATTAAAAATTATTAAATTAATATATATATTTTTTATATTAATGAGTGGCAAAGAAATAATTAAAAAATATGATATTTATTATGGGCCAAATTTAACCCATACTATATTTTGTGCCAAATTTGGCTAGCACATATTTTAGACCATCATTAAAATTCAATTTTATGAAGATAGGCTAAAAAAATTACATTACAATCTTGAAAAGGGTCTATCTTTAAATTACTTATCCACAAAAAAAAACTAAGTGCAAATGTAGTCATACCTATATGAGCCCCAGCATTTTACTATTTTCAGTTTTCGAAGCTTTAAGTAATAATTAAGTAGTACCCTTTAAACTTAAAGTGACCATTTTGCTGTAACAGAGTCAGAATACATACTTGAAGTTTTTTACATAAAACCCACAACACATAATCTCCTAAACCATATATATGCACGGCCCATTATACATTTTATGTTTATTACACTCATAGAGAGTACGTTATATAATATTTTCTTTTTAATATCATTTTTTTTGGCTTTAATAATAAGAATAATAATAATAATTATCTGACATATTTGATTTATTAATGGGACGTTGTTGTTAAGTAAATGTTCGGATTTTTTTAGGGTAGTTCCTAAGTTTTTGGTGATCAACAGCTCTCAAAACTAATTAATTTATATAGAGAAATCCTCCTACGTCATAATTGGACTGTGACGTCGCAGTAAGAATAGTTTATATTTATATATACTAGTGGTTTTGTCAATTACTAAAAAAGCTTGATATATTTCTTCTGTATAATAAATGTGTAGATAACAGAAATTTTTAGTTTTAACGGTTTTCTATTTTTTTAATATTAACTTTAACGGAATATTATTATATTCAACAGAATATTTATATATTTAAACACTTAAACTTAAATAAAATAAAATAAATAATTAAAAAAAATAAAAGTATGATATTTTATAATAATAATTATTTAAAAATAATAAATAATAAAACAAATTAAAATATAATATTTTTAAAATATTTTACAATGATAATTATTTTAAAATAATAAATAATTAAACAAATTAAAATATGATATTTTTTAGATATTTTACAATAATAATTATTTAAAAATAATAAAATCATACATTTTATAACTTAAATAAAATTTAATTAAACTTAAACTCACTTATTAGAATAATATCGTATTAAACATATAATATAATCTACTGTGAATTAGGAACATATTTTTTTTTTAAACTAGCAAGAAACTTATTAAATTTAAAATTCATGTATAATATTTAATATTACATTACATATATAATATATAATCTCTTGTTTTCACCATCAAATTCAAAAATTAGAACAAACATAAACTTAAACAAAAATAAATAAATTATTTAATTAAAATATGATATTTATTTAAAATTTATATGATATTAATATAAATTTAATAAATTCTATAAATAAACTAAACAAACGTTATTTGTAACTAGTATTATATAAATATATCACAGTAGAGATCATGACAAAAAAATCAAAGTTATGAAGAGACCCTTTGATAATAGAGGTAATGAAATATATATTTAATTAAAAAAAAAACTAAACAGACGTGAGAATAGAACAAAAAGGAATGTCATAAGTATGAGTTTTAATTTTAATGATATAAAAGAGAGATACGACTATAATATATATGAACGAAATTATATGCAAACATGAAGCTTTTGAAAACTTTGAGTAGCAGAAGATGAATACAACTCCATAAGTGGTCAAACTTATATACATGCATGCAACGTCCATTTGCTGAATTCCTATAGTCAATCTGCTAAGTGTTGTTATTTGGTATTTTAAAGTGTCCAACACCACATGAGATGGCACCCTATAATTAGTTAGTGATATCCTATAATACTTATTAAATTCAAATAAGTGAGACCCGATATTGAATTGCACCAATAGTGATATATCATATACTTGTGCTGTTGGGCACTAATAATGACCTTAGTAATTCTCTTATTACACTGTAGTTAGTATATTAGCAACATGACACCCGAACTCTAAGAGTATGCGACTCGAGGTAAGGAGTGGCGGCCCTAACACTTGAAGAAACCTATGTATGAATTGACTGACAAAATTCATAAAATAAAACATTCATCGTAATTCATACATCATAATGCCCTCACTCAAGTCAGATTATCAAAATACCCTTACTAACAGAAGCATATATTACAGTCGCACTACTCACTTCCAACACTACAAAAATCAGGGCCTATACCGAGAACAAATGTCCTCGGTATAAGCCAAAATGTCCTCGGTATATCTTATACCGAGACAATGTCGTCGGTATAAAGTTGTCGGTACAGCCGCGTCGGTAAAACAAAACGTCTACCGACGACATTCAAAATGTTCTCGGTATACGTTTTACCGAGGATAATGTCCTCGGTAGAAAGTGACAAATGTCCTCGGTACAACAAACCTCAATTTCTCATCGTACTGGTATATACCGACATCTTGGTGGTATATACCGAGGACAATGTCCTCGGTACAGACTTGTCCCCAATTTTTTTTTATATTTGTTATTCCCTTATTTATTTATTTATTTTGAATTAAATATAAGAAAATAGAATAAAATTAAAACACTTATATTAAAGATATAAAAAAAAACATAAGAGTGTATTCGTTGAATTAAAATAAAGACTTGTCTTAAACATGATAATGTAATAGTCAATTGTAATAAAATTCATACATAAGTCCTACTGAGTCGGTGCTCCAACATCAGGATCATCGGGTGGTGGTGGTGGGGCAGATTGAGATCCCGGGGTGATACAATGAGTCCGGACATGCTCCTCTAACTGTCGAAGACGCTCTCTCATCTCAGACAACTCTTCATCTCTAGTTTGTGAAGGACGAAAATCAAATGGAGTTCGGTCCCTTATGTTAAGGATACGTCCATATCCTTTCTGGTGGCCCCGTCGTTTTCCGAAGACATTTTGTACCAAAGATATGTCTTCATCTTCAGGCGCACTCGAAACTGGTGTGGAACTCTCAGTATCAGTTGCCTGTGTCTGCTGTGTGTCGCGGTATGCACGCAATTCCTCCTGTGATACAATGTATAATGTAATTAAAATTTTGAAACAATTAAAAATTTGAAAAATGTTTAAAAAAACTTAACATACCCAAGTATTTTTTGCTGTCTCTGTCACCCACCCTGTGCCTGATTTATGGTGAGTATCCATCCAGCTATCCGGGATGGACTCAAGTTGCCCAGTCTCTAAATTGCGCTGTCACGTACATATATTTTTATAAAATTAATAATTAAACGTAAATAAGAAAAATAAACTAAAAAATAATTAATTAACTAACATTTTTATAGCGTAAGGCTGAGATTGACTGAGAACCTCCATAGCTAAGCTCTTTCAATTTCTTTCTATTTTCCTTGTTGACCACAGAACGTTTCTGCAAAAAGTTATCGTTAGTAATATATTTAATTAAGATAGTTAAGTTTAGCAAGAAATTAATACCGTAATTTCTGGGCGACGGAAAAAATCAATTGCTTTTTGCCACTGCGTATCCGTGCAACCACCATAACGATTTTGTGGCCCATTAATCGTTAAGTGCTCTTTAATATCGTACTTCCAGTCAGAATACTTTTTAGCACACGAAGTATCAATGCCTCTCAAGATCCCAGGCATATGCCCTTCTCCATATCTAGTACGCCCAATATCAAACAAATCATCCTAATTTACAAACATTTATTAGTAAATATCATATATAACATAAAATGAGAATTAACATAAAAATACATAAACTACTTACTTCCAAATGTGCAAGTATTCTTTCTTTCGAGGCATTTGGTACTTTTGACCATTGAGGACAGTCCGGATCTGTGTACTGTCGAACAAGTAATCCGAGCTCTCTTGAGAAATTTGAGCTGTACTCTCCGATCTCTTTATATGTTCTCCCCCGCACATCCCACTCGAGAGGGAGAGGACGCCCCAACTGTTCCCTCTTTTCCCGCGTGTTCAATCCCTTATGGCGTCCACGTTTACTTGGAGGCGCTATTGTATGCAAATTCAATATTTTAAAATTAATATGGATTAATTGTTAAATTTTAAGGAGTATATCAATGTGTAAAATATTAGCTCGTTCACAATCAGCTGGGATATCTGCCGGTCCACGTGGAGGATCGCATCCTCCACCATCACCCCCGTGAGATTGAGCAATAACATCAGCCATATCTGTCAAATTAATCGATATTAAAATTACATTTATCAGTTAAAAATGACAATATAAAATTATTTATTGTGAAATTCAACGTTGACACACCTCCTACACGGACATTTCACCAATCCCCTTGAGTCAACGCACTGCCGGGCTCTCTGGAGAAAATCCATCACACCAGCCTCATACTCATCGGATAATCGATCTGTCAAATTAATCCAACTCTTGTCGATCGACATTGTATGAATGTAGCACTGCACGGAACACTAATCATCAAACTTACAATCAATTTGTGTGTGTCCTAATTCAGAGAGAGGCAAATGTAAGAGTCTTCAATGACTCACCCTCTCTAAACGGGTCTAAGGCTTCTTGTGATGAACACTAAAAAAATATAATATTATCACTATGTGATAATAACACTATTATATCTTTGGTAATAATTTCTTATTACCAAAGAAAAAAGCAAATATAATTAAATATGTTTTTTTAATGTCTTATGCTTTTTGAAGTTAATTATGTTGTTTTATGATATCTAACTATAATATATTTCAGTGTAAATATTATTAAACTTATTTAAATTTGACATATTAATTTAGTATTTATTAAATTACATATTTTACTTATGCTTTATTGAATAGTTTGATTAATTTAAACAAAATTTCTAAAATTTGTTTAAAATTTATTTAACTACTTTAGGATTAATTTTTATTTTTATTAAAATTTAGTTGCATAATGTTAATGTTAATTTTTTTTATTCTTAATTTTAAAATATATTATTTATATAAAAAACATAAATTATTCAAAAATTGAAAAAAAATATTAAAAAAAATACAAAAAAATTAAAAACAACTAACAAATAATATTAAAAACATATTTTTTTAATTTTAATTTTAATAATGATTAAAACTAACAAATATTAAATTTAATTTTTTTAATTTTAATTTTAATTTTAATTTTAATTTTAATTTTAATAATGGTTTTCTAATAATATATTTGTTAATTTTATTTAATCAGAACTAACACATATTATTTTTTTACATATTAATTTAGTATTTATTAAATTACATATTTTACTTATGCTTTATTGAATAGTTTGATTAATTTAAAAAAAAATTCTAAGATTTGTTTAAAATTTATTTAACTACTTTAGGATTTAATTATTACTTAAATTATTTAATTAATGTTTATTTTTATTAAAATTTAGTTGCATAATGTTAATGTTAATTTTTTTAATCTTAATTTTAAAATAAATGATTTTACTTATCAATTCACTATTTATTAAATTAGAAATTTTATTGAGTGCTTCTACTAATATTCACAATATCTCTAAATTTTACAATTCTATAAAAAATTCGGCAGCATAACGACTATATTTTCATCTATCCCAAAATTTAAAATCCTGCAAATAACACATAAAAAATATCCAGACCCAGATCATGCAGAGAGCATTACAAATTCATTTTAAATGACTATATAATTTATAATTATTAGTCTAAATTTTATTAATTATTCAATTTTCTAACCAAAATATTAAAATTCTACTAAAAAATAACAACAACAAATTAATCATCAATATTCATAAAATCTGAATTTTTACTACTAACATAAGCAAAAAAATTAAAATTGACAACAACAACATACTAACATTACCACCAAAATTTTCAAATTAACACTCAAATATTTAATATGTTTACTAATATGTTTAATACACATAAAATTCACCAAACACAACATAGAATTTATTTAAAAAAAATACTAATTAATCATTTAACAATTTTCTAATTCCTAATATCATTTTTACTAATACTTATTTTGAAAACCTAAAAATAAATACATTCTATCTAATATAATTATTTCAGATTTTTATTAAAATTAATATTATATTATTTATATAAAAAAACATAAATTATTCAAAAATTGAAAAAAAAATTAAAAAAATTAAAAAAAATTAAAAAAAACTTACCAATGCCTTCAATATCTTGCTAGCAATCCCTATAGTCCAACAAAAACCGAATACCCAACCTTCAAACAAAAATTAGAAAATATCATTATACAATTTCATAAATATATAAATATATATATAAAATGAATAAATAAACCATACCTTCAACAAATACACAGAAATTCCTTCACCCTTGGCAATTTTGGGGCTTAAAACCGAGCTTTTATGGAGGAAAACGACTATAATCGGCGGAGGGAGGCGGAGGTTTCGGAGAAAACCCAGAGAAACCAGAGAGGAAGGAGAAGGGGCTTCGCGGCTAAGTGTGATATTTATAAACCCTATACCGAGAACATGTTCTCGGTATAGGTCCTCGGTATAGCAACTAAACCTATTCAGAACCGCGAAAATGTCTCGCGCATATGAAATGTCTATACCGAGGACATGTTGTCGGTATAATGTTCTCGGTATTGAACCTATTTTTTGTAGTGCAAATGCCTTTTTTTTTGTCATTTTGGTCTTCTTCTCGAGTAATTATTTCAATTCCAGTTCGTTCCAAATCCTTAAATAACACAAATAAAAGCATAAAACCACACTAAACAACCTAAAACTAAAAAAACACAACCTAAACTAACACATTAAAACTCACTTATCATCATATATGTGTGCACTGTTCCCAAAACCTACATGCATATAGTCAATCTGCTTATTTTTGCACTGGAGTTAGTTGATTAGCAGCACAGAGAGTCTCATGCGACAGTGAAAGTGGTTGGGCATTTTAAAGGCCTAGCTACCGACCCTGGGGAATATCCAACCAAGTGTTTGGAGCTAGCCACAGTACAGGACTCGTGGAGGTTTGTACCTAGTCACCCTAATATACTTTGGGTCCCACTATTTTGTCTAGGAAAATATCCCAAACAAATGTAATTATTTTATTATCATTACAAAAATAATTACACCAAATTTTTAGATCTTTTTGCTCACACACCTCACGAAGGGAACTGTTAAGAATTTTCTAGTGACCATTGGCTACACGACTCTTGAAACTTTGCTATACATATTTCTAGATAACTCTAGAAAAATAAGTAATTAACTAGAAACATCTTGAAAAATATTAGAGAGATGCATGGTGGTGAATATTTAACATGAAATATAGACGACGAGGGACCCGCGCGGGGCCCTGACCTAGCAAAGAGCGGTCTCAACGCTGTCACATGCACATTCTCTTATCTTCCTAATAATAACATTTTATTTGCAAAGAATTAATGATAACATTATTATTTTATATATTATAATAAAAATACTATATATAATTTCTTAAGGCATGTATAAATAACTTTATTACATTTGTAATCATCTGCATTTATAATATATAGAAGTTATAATTTAATTGTTGATCACTTTATTAGTTGGGATCAGAGACTGATAATTTAAAATAATGTTCATAAAAAACAAGAACGTTGGTTGTTGTTGCGTCTCTACGTTTCTTTAGTTGATTTTTTTAGAAAATAAGGCTCATGCGTGTGAAGAATTAAATTAATATTTTAACATTATATATAATTTAATCACCTTGATCGATTGCCTATATATAAGGGTCGTTTTTCTTGTGGAGTAGCCAAAAGAGAGGAGTATACTTTCTTTTAAGAACCACCATCGATCGAGTACTGATAATGGAACAATGGAGAAAGGTGATGGAATTCACAGCCCGAAAAGTAGATATGGCCAAAAACTACACTTTTTCATCAAAACAAGATCAAAAGAAGCAGGAAGCCCCAGCTGAAGAACAACAACCCCCGGTTTATAAGCCCTTGGAAAAGAAACAAGAAAATAACAAAAAGAAGAAGTTCTATTTCTTTTAGTTTTTTACATTTTTACGAATATATATATATATATATGTATATGTTGTTTCAAGTTTGATGTTTCTCGTATATGCAGTCAAGGGGTTTTAATTTATATATATGTGTGTGTGTGTGTGTGTAATATTATTGCTTCATAAAAGAAAAAGTCCTTTGGATTTTCAATGCTAGTCTCTGTTGCCATCTCTTTATGTTTTTTTTCTTCAACTCCGGTGACATCTGTTGTCAACTTTGTCTGTCTGGGGTTGTGTTCTTCTCTTGTTGCAAAGTTATTAGTGTAAATATATTTACAAATAAATAAGCATAAAAAAATTAGTTACATGCGAATATTAAAGCCAGCCGGGCCGAGGATATAAACCCTTTGAGTGTAATATTCATGAAAAGAAAATAGTAAAGAAGTATTTCTATATTTTTTCAGTTAACATTTTCTTCATGATCAATATGTTTTCATGAATATCTCTTTTGTATAATAAGTGTGTAGATTTAGGAAATTTTTTGTTTTAAAGGTATTTTATTTTTTTTAATGGTAACTTTAACTGAATATTTTTATATTTAACTGAATATTCTTATATTCAATAGTAGTTTGTATACACTTAAACTTAAATAAAATAAAATAAATAATTAGAAAAACTAAAATTAGATATTTTTGAGATATTTTAATAATTATTTAAAAATAATAAATAATTAAACAAATTAAAATAAGATATTTTTTAGATATTTTACAATAATAATTATTTAAAAATAATAAAATCATACGTTTTATAACTTAAATAAAACTCACTTATTAGAATAATATCATATTAAATACATAATATAATTTATTATCAATTAGCAACAAATTGTTTTTAAAAAAAACTAGCAAGAAACTTAAATTTTTGTCACTCCCAAATTTATAAACTAGAACAAACATAAACTTAAACAAAAATAAATAAATTACTTAATTAAAATAGGATATTTATTTAAAATTTATATGACATTAATATAAATTTAATAGAAATAATTAATAAATTATATAAATAAAATTAAGCAAACGTGCATATTGCACGTTGTTTGTATCTAGTATATATATATTAGGTACAAGCAAATATGCACGTTTGGTTAGTTTCATTTATAAAATTTATTAATTATTTTTATTAAATTTATATTAATGTCATATAAATTTCAAATAAATATATTATATTATATTATATATTTAATATGATATTATTCTAATAAGTGAGTTTAAGTTTAATTAAATTTTATTTAAGTTATAAAATGTTTGATTTTATTATTTTTAAATAATTATCATTGTGAAAAATCTAGAAAAAATATCATATTTTAATGTGTTTAATTATTTATTATTTTTAAATAATTATCATTGTAAAATATCTCAAAAATATCAAATTTTAATTTGTTTAATTATTTATTATTTTTAAATAATTATCATTGTAAAATATCTCAAAAATATCCTATTTTAATTTTTTTAATTATGTATTTTATTTAAGTTTAAGTGTTTACAAACTACCTTTAAATATAAAAATATTTTGTTAAATATAAGAATATTCTGTTAAAATTAATATTAAAAAAATAAAAAACAGTTAAAAGTAGAATTTTCGTTTTCTACGCACTTATTATATAGAAGATATATATATATAAAAAAAAAAGGAAATTTGACTTTTAATGCATTAAGTGACACTACATTTAAAAAATAGTCTATCACTATATGACTCTCATTTTGGTGCTACTAATGACCTTACTACCCAAAATACCCCTAGCATTTTTTCTCACAAACTCTCTGTATTCTCTCCCAAAGTCCTGAAGCAAGCAAACTTTGTAACACCTAAACCCGATTGAATCCGTAGAACCCAACCATTGTCTTCCACGACCACGAACAAGGGCTCCCAAAGGGTTGGAGTTGACGATCGAAGAAGGGGAAGGAGAAAACGTCGAGCAAGCCGACCAAACTTTTAGGAAACAACCCCAAAGAAAGCGTAGGTGAGGGATTTCGTTTTTAATCTGCAATATGTGTATGTGCCTGGTTTTTTTTGTTGATTTTTGTTCATAGGATAGATCGGGGATGGGGAATGAAGAAATCTGGGTTTTTTTCGAGATTTTTTATGCACCTCAATAGAAATCGATAAGACTCGATAGGACTCGATAGTATATGCTAGGGTCTGGATTTGACTGTGCCTTGATAGACCTCGATGGGACTCGATAGGACTCGATTAAATTTTAGGCTTATAGATAATTTAGCATATACCTCGATAGGACTCGATGTCATTGGCCATATGGCTTATGTAACCTTTGCCTCGATAGGAATCGATAGGACTCGATGATACGGGGCTTTGGGATTTTTAGCACCTACCTCGATAGGAATCGATAGGCCTCGATAGGACTCGATGATACGGAGCTTTGGGATTTTTAGCACCTACCTCGATAGTAACCAGATGATATCTTGCTTTGGGATTTTTAGGACCTACCTCGATATGCCTCGATAGGCCTCGATAAGACTCGATAGTAACCAGATGATATGATTCTTTGGGATTTTTAGAACCCACCTCGATAGGCCTCGATAGTAACCTGATGATATCATGCTTTGGGATTTTAGCACCTACCTCGATAGGCCTCGATAGTAGCTGCCTCGATGGGACTCGATAGGCCTCGATAGTGACCAGATTGTTTTACATTTTTAACATTTTTTTTTGTTTTTTTTTCAGATGCCTGAACTTATTGTGCCGTTGGAGAAGCACTTTCCTGGCCGTGTCACTTATAGGGGCAGTGCCTACTTGGATACCCTTATAGAGCAGTTTCAGAGGCATGGTCTTATTGAAAGGGCACAGGCATGCCCGTTGGGACAGTTCTTTAAGGCTAAGCCGTTTAGTTTTTCTGGGATTCTGCTGCATCAGCTAATGTTGTGTAAGGCAGAAAGCAAGAAGCCTGAAGAGGGTTAGTTCTACATGGGCAACACTCTGTGTAGATTTGGTATTGCAGAGTTTGCCCTAGTTACCGGGCTAAATTTTGGGAAATCACCGTCCCCAGATGAGTTGAAAGAGCATCTTTCAAGTGATCAAATCATCCAGGAATATTTTAATGGTGATTCAAAGGTTAGTTTTGGTCAGTTGGAAGATGCTTTGAAGGCCTCCACAAACCCAGAAGATGCATTTAAGTTGGGTTTGTGCTATTTGATAGAGGGGGTACTGAATGCCCCAGAGAAGACAAGGACGATATGGGGAGATTCCCTGAGGATGGTTGAGGATCTTGATTACTTTTTCAAGTATCCATGGGGGAAGTTGTCATTTAAGAAGGTTAGCAAAGGTGTTCAGAAGGACATGAAGAAGCAATTGAAACACTACGAGGAGAAGAAGAAAGAGGGGTCAAGCAAAAAACAGAAGGAGGCGAAGTATAGTTTCTATGGCTATGGACCTGCGCTTCTTTACTGGGCTTTTGAGGCCATGCCATCTCTCGGGAGTAGGTTCAGTAAGAATAGTGGGAACCAGATACCGAGGATGCTTAGCTGGGCTACGAACACTGATATCACTATTTTGACAGCTCAGTTGGTTCCTATATTCGCCAACCGTCGAATAAGTTCCATTTTATCTTGTTAAATGTCACAAATTAATTGATTAACGATTTATTTTATTAAAGTTTTCCTGACACATGTTATTCAACCATGCAGTTAGTGGTATTTTCCATGCTGAAGCCACGTCCTAGTGAGGTAGTCTACTACAATAGCCTCCCAGAAGTTGATTCCAGGTTATTCCCTGAGTTGGAATCAACTGTGGGGGAGGCTGGAACTGCAGTGGAGGAAGTAGTAGTACCTGAGAAGGAGGCAGAGAAGCTGGCAAAAGTTGCAAAGGAAGCCTCCATTTTTTACAAGGATGTCCCGAGGGTTGAGGAGGGCACTTCACAGGCCTGTGCAGCTTCATCTAGTCAGGTTGCCCAGCTTGATTATGAGCAATTGATGCAGAGGCTTAAGAGGGTTAAGGAGGGTCAGGCAACCTTACTACAGAATCAGACTACGATTATGGCTCAGTTGGTGCAGCTGCTTTCACTGGTCTTAGGTCGATCCACCGACGTAAAATCAGATACAGAGTCTGATATCTTGCTTGCAGACTACGAGCACGGTGATCAACCCTCCACTCCATAGGCCCAGACATATGTAGTTGCCAGTGATGCTAACAGTCCCAGTGTACGAGTACTGCAGCCCGAGGAGGCAGCTGGCCTTGAAGTTGTCAGGAAGAAACGCAGGCCCAAGCATTTTGATGACTTCACCGACCCAATGAAGAAGATCAGACAAGATAAACAGGGGCTAGTTGTTGAACCATTGAGGAAGTGTGACCCACAACAGGAGAAGAGCTTCCATAAGTGGATCATCGGGAAGATCAACAACAAGAGAGACCAGAACGTCTATACTGGGACGCACGGTGTGGCATGGTTCTTGCAGTTGCACACAGTCCAAACTTGGCTTTGGGATTCGGTATTCGGTATGTAAATTACATTCATGTTTTCAATTTAATCTTAAAATATATTGATGGTACTAACGAATTTTCATGTTTTTCAGCATACTGATGCCGCTTTGCACATGCTACGCTGCCGACGCCACTTTTATCATGCTACATTTCGGCAGGATGCTGTGGTCATGAACACCACCTTCCCCCAGGCGTGCCTAGGTTGTTGGAATCATTTCAGAGAGACTGGCACTAAGTATATATGGGACGACGATGTGCTGAAAATGTTGAAGGGCGATGATAATCAATTCCTTATATCATGGCAAAATGTGAGTGAAGTATATTTTGCCTTGCACATCGAGAAAGTCGCACATTGGATCGCCATTGAAGTCTCCATTCCAACGTGGTGCATCAACATTTATGATTCCAACCATAGCGTGCTCAGTCCCACTCTGATGGAGGAAGCGATCAAGCCTTGGTGCTTATTGTTGCCTTCGTTGTTATGGTGTTCTGGCATGTTTGACGACCATGAGGACCTCCAGGTATATCTTGAGCAGAACGCAAAACCTTTTTCATATTGTCGTATTCCTCCGGAGGAGTGTCCTCAAACTAAGACAAGGTATTCCCCTATTTAATTAGTGTATTTTGAAATCTGAAAATTAAAGTCATTTTTATCTTCTATTGACACAAAATCGATTATATGCAGTGGGGATTGTGGTATGTTTGCGATCAAACATATCGAGCATTTGGTTGCCAGGCTACCACTCGATACCGTTATCGATGAGAACATCCAGCATTTCAGGACCAAGTGGTGTGTGGGCCTATTCTATCAGAATTTGTCCCCGTGATGCTCTTTACATTTTCGTCATACACATCTTGTATAGTATAACATATAGTTAGTTTTGTATATTATTTTTTATCAAACAATATTTTTTGAAAAAATTATTAAATAAAAAATTACTGAATTCACATAATGTGTCTGTCTCGACATCTAAACCAACAAAGTATTAGAAGAAGTACTCCATATAATAATTACATAATTACTCTCAAATCAATTAAATAATTATATAACACAATATTTTAAATCCTAGCCTTACATGACTTCCTATTGTGCCCACTACCACCACATCTGCTACACTTGCGATTTGTCTTTCGCCTACCCACTTTCTGCTTCCTGGGCCTTCTTGCAGGGGTTTTCTCAACGGGGACGCCGACAACTGTATCTCTAATGTGATCAGGGATTACCCATTCATCTTTGTTCCCAACAGGGTAAATAGTATCTTTATAAGTGTCCTTCAATGGCTCGATTCTATAGTAAGGGGAACACAATGAGTAAATGTTTATGCTTCTTTTTCTAGCTGCAGCAAAAGCATGTACACAGGGTATCCCAATGGTTTGGAACATGCCACAAGAGCATGATTTTGTGGCCAAGTTCACCTCACCATCACCATTACCATCGACCACAAGAAATAAGTGATGACCAAGGACTTGGACATCCAAAAAAAAAATTTATCACCTATTTTCTTCAAATCATTTTCCATCTCAGGTGATAACACAGTTGTTGTTGTTGTAGCTCTTTCACGTCTATCTGCAAACCAAGACTGAAGAGTGAATCTTATGAATTCAAGAAAAGTGGCGACTGGAAAGCTCATTGCCTCCTTGGTTTTATTGTTAAAGCTTTCTGCGTGGTTACGCGTCATGATATTGTATCGGTTACCAGGAAAATAAGTGCTACTCCACATTTCAAAGCTAATTCCCTCTAGATATTGAGCAATGGGCGGATCAATTACCTTAATTTTGTCAAAGAACTTGTAAAACTCCGTTCTTCGAAATGCGTACGCTGCACACCCCATGATGTCTTTCACGTGGCCAGTTTTGAATTTTGCCACAACATTCATACAGATATGATGGTAACATGCACCGTGATACACATCTGGGAACACAAGCTTCAAAGCATGATTAATGTTTTTATGCCTGTTTGATACAAAAGCAAGATTCTCAACGTCCCCTATGGCTTCCTTAAATTTTCTCATGAAATAAGTCCAAGAGTTGGTTCTCACTGTCCACCAATGCAAACGCAATTGGAAACAACTGGTTGTTTGCATCCAACGCAACAGCACAGAGCATGTGTCCACCATACTTATTCTTCAAGAATGTGTCATCCACACAAATTACAGGACGACAGTACTTGAAACCACGCCTAGAAACACCGAGGGAAAAGAAGCAATACAAGAAATGACCATCTTCATCTACAAAATCAGTAATTGTACCTGGGTCCTTATGCTCCAACTGACACAGGTATCCAGGTAACTTGGAGTATGATTCCTCACGTGTCCCTCTGACATACATAAGAGCCTTTTCTCTGCATCTCCACGCCTTCTCATAGCTCATTTTGACCCCAAAATGGTGCTTCATGTCCTCCCTTATGTTGTTTTCCATGTACCGAGTACCATCGGTAGCAAACTTCCTCTTGATTAGGTGCCCAACAACCCACCGTGATGCTTGACGGTGGTCCTTATCTCGAATTTCTTGTGAGCAAGTGTGTACTTCGTTGTATACAGTAATCTCGAACATTTCAAATTGCATTTTTTTCTTACCCCTCAATCACAATCAGGATCCTTGCAGGTAATGTACCACACGTTAGTCCCATATTTCTTCACCATAAACTCAAAATTATTCTTCATCGCAAATATGGATGCTTTGGTTTTCAATTCAAGCTTGTTCTGAAAGAACTTCCCAAGGTGCAATTCTCCTGAAGTTTTGCTGGTTGAGGAATGATGTTGATGTGGGGCCTCTATATCCTCTTTGGTGAACATGGGAGTACTCCATGTTCTACGATATTCACCTAAGTCCAATGGAGAACTCAATCTAAAACTATCATCGGTTCTACTTGGACCTGGACGACTACTGCTGGTCCCAGGTGTTTTCTGATCTTCTATTCTGTGCTCCTAATCTACCATAATATCTTAACTTTGTGTTGGAAAATCTGCCCTAACATTTGGCCCGCCAAGATCTGTTGCATCAACAACAGGATCGTCGTTGACATAAGGATTGTAGCCATAGGGATCGTACTCCGCCGTGTCATGCACAAATAGTGGATCTGTAACCGGGATATCATCATGGACTATGACGTATGGATTTGTCTCAGGAACATATGTTCCAATGTCATCTTGAGTTCCTTTGAAACCATGACATGGAGGAGAAATGTTCTCTTTAAATCGAACTTCTTTATTAACACTGGCAGAAGCCGATGCATTTCTTATACCTCCCTTCTTAATCAATGTCACATAGAGAGGAATGAGCTTCTCTACAGATTTCGATGCTAACCCAATGAATGCACGCACATGCCTATCATTTTTTATAACGGTAGGTTTGACGGATTGTGATATGCATGTGTACGGGACCTCAATTTTCAAGTCATGCACACATTTATCCACTTCAAGCTCATCGTACAGAATGTCAAGCAGTTGCTCATACGTCACACCCTTCTCCACGGGCAGAACTTGATTTTCAGCATCCCTGAAAATCCAATCTCTATTTTCGAGTTCCCAAACACCATTGAATGCAACAAATATGGAAACAGTCGAATCTGCAACAAAAAAACAAAAAAAAAAGTCAAAAAATTAAACTACAACATAAAATAGCAAAATGTCGATTTCTATCGAGGTCAAACTATCACACTATCGAGGTCAACCCATCGATTCCAATCGAGTCCTATCGAGGCAATACTACATAATTAAGTTATATGCCTCTATTCGAGGCTCATCGAGGCATATCGAGGTAGCCATTTCCCCCTTATGTGAGGATGTTATCGAGACTCATCGAGGCATATCGAGGTAGCCATTTCCCCCTATGTGAGGATGTTATCGAGGCCCATCGAGGCTCATCGATGCATATCGAGATAGCCATTTCCCCCCTTATGTGAGGGTTTTATCGAGGTCCATCGAGGCATATCGAGGTATACAAATAATATAATACATAAGGATTTATCGAGGTCCATCGAGGACCATCGAGTCCTATCGAGGCAGACAAAAACCCAGAAAAAAATCAAGAAATGAACGAAAATTCATTCCGACAATGAAAAATTACAATAAAACATGAACGCATACATAGATCTGTTCGAAATAGCAAAAGCAATATTGATAAACAAGTTTCCTCACTACATATAACAAATATATACTTACCCATACGATTTTTGATCCGAAATCCAAAATGAAGTCCTTGCCTTGAAAGGATTCACAAATTGCCCTGAAATAAGCTCAAAAATTTGTATAGATTAAGCTGCTTTTTTTTTTTTTTTGTACAAGAGCTTGAGAGATTGAGAGGAAAACGTGAGAGATAGAGAGGGAGAAGATAATGGGAGAAAAAGAAGGAAATTTATGATAGGGACATTTTTGGTAATCCAAATAATACTAGAATAAAAATGTGAGATTTTTTTCTATTGGTATAATTTATACGGTGCCACTTAATTAAAAGTCAAATTTCCCAAATAAAAGATATATACTCCCCTTTTTGGGCCCCTTCAGAATATGAGTATGTAATAAATAAATAAATAAATAAATAAAGAAGAGATGAATAATTTGGGTATAATATTATTGGGGTTGGAATGGGAAGAACTTTCAACCCGCTATTTTCGGAAACTTTTTGACTGTATTACTTTTTCTATTGAAATAGCTATTCCTATGATATGACAATGGTACATTGGAATTGGAATGAGACCATTCCAATACTTATTCTTGTGAACCAAACGGCACCTTATACATTATATATTATATATTATATATTACTTGATCTTTAAGTTTTCACACACTTGACCTTTTCTCACAGGATACCATGGTCACTGCTTAAAACTTTGCTATACATATAAATATTTCTAGATAACTCTAGAAAATCTGTAGAAATGGAGAGGCCCAGCTAGAACAGTCTGAACGCACAGTTATTAATTATAAAGGTCTCTCTTTTGCTTTTTTTTTTTTTTTTTTTCTGGAAAGGTCATTATTATTATTATTAAGTCACGAATATATTATTCACTAGCAACATGATAATTTATAGAATTTATTAATTATTTTTATTAAATTTATATAATTATTATATAAATTTTAAATAAATAAATAATAAATATATTAAAAGAAAAATTATATCAAAATATTATTTATATTTTTTAAATATTTATAATTTAATAATATTTTTAAATATAAATGATAATTTTTTAATAAAAATTAAAATTATGTAATATATATTATTATTATGAGATTTTATAATATTCAAATTTATATTAATATAAGTATTAAATATCAAGTTTTGTATTAAATATTATTAAAATAATAATAATTTGAATTTATATTAATATAATTATTAAATATATAGTCATATATATAGTAAATATTATTATAATAATAATATTTTTTAATATTTGAATTTATATTATTATTGTGTTTATATATTATAATAATAAAACTATATCAAGAACAAGAATAATGAGTATGAGTCCACGCGGCGCGGCTTTTAAGAATGTTTTATATTATAATGTTAATCGATACTATTATTGTTTTATGTATTTATATTTTTTTTTGGACTTTGTGTTTTTTTTAATTATCTGTTTGCATCTTGTATTTTAAAAAATTTATTTTTGGACCTTATATTTTGTAAAATTATTCAAATAGACTCCTAAACTCAATTTTGATAAAGAAAAAAGAGATTATAACAACACAGTTAGCAGAATGAATTTATTTTTGTTCTGAATTGTTAGTTTGATTAATTATTTGTAATTTCAGTTGAGAAAACTTTGACAAAAATCGGGTTTAGAGTTCTATTTGAACCATTTTACAAAACATAGGATCCAAAAAATAATTTGTCAAAACACAGGGTCCAAACAGGTAATGGGACAAACCACAGGGTCCAAAAAAATATAAACTATTGTTTTATATATTATAATAATAAAACTATATAACTTCTTAAGATCGATGTATATATAGATAACTTTACTAAATTTGAAATCTTCTCCATATATAATATAGGCAATGAAATGTACTTGTATGTAAAAAGTATGTTGATAACGAAAATTCTTGGTTTTAAGAGTTTTTTTTATTTTTCTCGTTATCTTAAACAGAATATTCTTATATTTAACATAATATTCTTATATTTAATAGTACATCGTAAACATGACTATAAAATTTAATAAATAAATAAACAAATTAAAATAAGATATTTTTTAGATATTTTACAATAATAATTATTTAAAAATAATAAAACCATACGTTTTATAACTTAAATAAAATTTAATTAAACTTAAACTTCACGTATTAGAATAATATCATATTAAATATATAATATAATATAATCTACTATCAACTAGCGACAAACTTAAATTTAAAATCCACGTATGATATTAATATTATATTAAACATATGATATATAATGTCTTGTTGTCACCTCCAAATTCAAAAACTAGAACAAACATAAACTTAAACAAAAATTAATTAATTGAAATAGGATATTTTTAAGATATTTTATGATAATTTAAATAATTAAATCATATTTATTAAAAATAATAAAGGCATACATATCATTTTTTATCTTATAAATTTGTGTGATAGTTTATTTTTTATCAAGTGATTGGAGCTATTTTTTTTCATCAAATAGTTTATGCATGTATACTACTGTCTATGTAACGCCCTGGTTAGCCAATACCGTCACACTATGTACTTTAAATAGTGCTTAACTTGCTAAACGAGTCATTAGGCCATAAACATGCATCTAAGTGTTATTAATGGGTCAGGGTTAAAATCTCGGTCAAAAGGAATGGATATATTTTACTAAAAACATTAAACTATGCATGGGATCCCATAAAAGTGTTTACAAAGTTGTTTACAATCCAAAATGGTCATTATAGTTCAAAAGTTACAATCCGCCGACCTAGGCGGCAAAAATAGGGTTAAACCCTAGTTCCCCTGAGAAACACATTGGTCGTGGTGGTCAAGCAGTCGCATATGTACATATCACCACCTAAGCTCTCCACTTAAGGCTGGGTAAGCTTTTCTTTTCCTTTACCTGCACTACATAGCACCCGTGAGCCAAGGCTCAGCAAGAAAACTTATTATAGCATGTATACAATATAAATAAATGATCATGTAATCATTCTAGGGTCCTGCACCCTGGATTGTTGACTATTAAGTCGTTCTGGGGACCAGCGCCCTAAATAGATGACTAGTAAGTCATTCTGGTGTCATGCGCTCTGAATAGATGACTAATAAGTCTCTCTGGGGTCCTACGCCTTAAGCCATATACTATCAAGTCATCTGAGCCTTTTAGCCCTGGCTCTGAGTAACTAGTCATAGACTAACTAGCCAAGCGCTTTAGTTTTCTTCAACCAATAGGTTGGCCAAGCATTTAATGCTCATGTTGATTAGATCTAATCATTCCGACCTGTGTTTAATACGCTAATATTGTAACGCCCTGGCTACCCCAGAACAGTTACGGTGAACGGTGGACCGGAAATTTGACTCATTGCCTGAGTCCTTTGGTCAAAAACGTGCTCTAAGTGTGATTAACAAGTTAAGGTACAAAACCAATAAAAAAGAAATGGAGATTTTATTACAAACTGCTCTGCAGAGCTAAACAAAACATTTACAAGTGGTTCTCAGTACAAAATGGTCAGTACAGTTTCAAATTTACAATCCCGCTGACCTAAGCGGCAAAAATAGGGTAAACCCCCTAGTTCCTCTGAGAACACCATGACCGTGGCGGTCAAGCGGCCGCATATGTACACACCACCACATCAGCTCTCCACTCAAGGCTAGGTGAGCTTTTCTTTCCCTTTACCTGCACCACATAGCACCCATGAGCCAAGGCTCAGCAAGAAAACATAACACTTTTCAATAACATTATCAAATGATTATCATTATAATCATACTAAACATAAAGCTTTCAACAAGAAAATGAACATCACATGATTTTAGCGGGAGAGTGGCTGTTAAGTAAGCCACTAGCCTCCAAGCTCTTTATTCTAGCAGGAGAGTGGCTGATGGGTAAGCCACTAGCCTTCAAGCTCTGTTTTGTAGCGGAAGAGTGGCTGATAGGTAAGCCACTAGCCTCCAGGCTCTGTTTGTTCATCGACCCTCAGGGTCGGTCAGGCATTAATGCTCCTTGAGTCATTCAATGCTAATGGTCGATTAGATCTAATCTCTGTTGGCTTGCGTGATTCACACTAAGGCCGTTCTGACAAGTAAGTCAGCGCTTCCTGACCTGTGTCCAGTAACATTGCCGAGCCTGACAAATAAGTCACAGCCTCACAGCTGATACTAACACTTTTGTCGATTCTGTACTCAATCCATGTCCATATTTATACAATCAACATGCCTCACAAATATCCATGCATGTCACACTTTGGGTGCAGTTTTCTTACATCCGGTTCGAGCAAGAACAAATAAAAGAGTGACCCTGAGAATGATCGACTTTTTGATCCTTTAGCGGTTACTTGGTCATAACCAAATTATGGGATTCCATCAATAAAATGAATAATAAAAAGTTCCCAAACCAAAACCTAACCTCCGGGACCTCAAACACTACTCAATCGGGTAGTAGGTTCAATCCCGAGGCCTTAGACTTGAATCCCCATGCTTAAAAGCTCACTTTGCCCAAAAATGCCTTAAGGGCCGCGGCCCTCCTTGGCCATGCCGCGGCCCGCCCCTCAGACAGAGGCGCCTAAACCCAGCAGCCACCAAGGGCCGCGGCTCACCCCTGCCATGCCGCGACGCAACACCCAATTCAGCCAAAAACCATGTTTTTCTTCCTCTACGATTTCTCTTAGAACCAACCCTTCAAACCCAGTTTAAACAACACCCAAAACTCTTTCAAACACCCATCTAACCACCAAGCATCACCCATAGCTATCCCTCATCATAACCCAAGTAAAACATCCCAAGAACTCCCCTTAATTCCAACTTTCCACACCTAAATTAAGAGCTGAAATCCATGAACGGAAATAGAGCAAAACCAGTAAAACATTTGATAAAACTCACCTCAAACCTGGAATTGAACCCTCTCCAATGGCTGAACCAAGTCTATAGCTTAAACCCCTTGATCTCCTAGCTTAGTTCCACCCCTTGAGCTCAAAATCTCCAAAGGAGAAGCAAAGAAAATGAAGAGAAGGGAAGGTACGGGAAGGATGAAGCAAACTCTGTTTTGGGTTCTGTTTTACAGCCTTCCATACATCATATATATCCAAATCACAAATGACCAAAATACCCCTAGGTCTTTAAAGGTCTCTAAAGTCAACCCAAGGGAAATTTTGACATTTTCCACCTACACCGTTAATGATAATTAACGCTTCCCAATTCCCGCTAATCTCAATATTCTCAAACACCAATATTTCACATCCTGTTACCCTTTAATACCCGGTAACACTCTAAACATTAAAAGCACCCTGAGACTCACCCCGAGCCCCGAGCTTAAGCCTGTTATGACCAAACCGATATTTAACATTCCTTGATCGTCTCATGCCAAATGGCTCGAACAAACCCACATCGTAATGTGGTCTCAAATTATATCACCAACATGTGAACAAATAATCAATTTACCCTCAACGGGTCAAATTACCATCACACCCCTGTATAAAGAAATATGGACACATATGCATGCATTTCACATCATATCATAATATAATCAACATATACATGCATTTAATCAATTAATAACATAATTAAGCAAGTACGGCCCTCCCGGCCTACTGTTCACGCCGTTAAATACATCGGAGAATTCGGGGCATTACAAATATTGCTCTTGACTCATAAGTCAATTCCATACAACCAGCGCTCAGTACCATTGCTGAGGATGACTAATAAGTCAGAGCTTCACGACCAGTACTAAACACCATTGTCGTTTTTGACTATGAGTCACAGCAACATTATTGATTTCGTCGACTTTTTATTATTGTGAATAATTATATTGTATAACATATTTTTATATAGTATTATTGTTTGAAGTTGACTTGTATTAATATAAATTTATGATATTTTAACAAAACTTAATACATGTTATACAATATAATTTAATATAATATTATACAATACAATAATCGAGTAAAATATTGCTAAGAATACTGTTTGGTGAGATGCCCTCCTCAAGACTCCACCACCTTGGCATCTTCCCCCTCGGGATTCTTCATGCTCAACTCCAGGGGTTGCAGGGACTCTTCGCGAGCAAGACACTTGGAAATTTCTCTGTCACAAAATTGGCCTCCTTATTGTTCTTCCAAAATAGGAAGAAGCAATTGAAAGTCGCACTCTGGAACTTGGCTAAGTTTGAAGAATGTGACTCATTTTCGCGCTGGAGCTCTTCCTCGAGAAGTTTCTTCTCCTCCGAACTCTTCTCTCTGAGCTGCCTCATCTCCTCCGCCGACTTGAGTTGCTGCTCCTCAAGCTCTTTGACACAAGCATCGAGGCTGCCCTTCTTCTCCTTAAGCTCCTACAGGTGGTGCTTGAGCTTTGCCTCTGACTCCTCAAGCACCTTGATCATTTTGCCCTTATTATCGATCTCGGTGTTCTTGCTGTCGAGGTCCTTCTACAAGTCTTGAGCAACTTGGAATTGGAGAGTATGGCAGTCCTTGAAGTTTTTTGGAGTGTCCTGCAATTGCCTCAAGGCCTCCTCAAGTTTTACTGCCTCGGTGCGGGTGTTGGTGAGAGTTACAACACCCTACAGAAATAAAGCAAGATGAGACTAAGCACATAAAAGGAGTAAAAGAGCATGAGACTTACAAGAAAATTGAGAAACATATCAAGAGCAACTTACCGAAAGGATCTCGAATAGTGCTCATCTGAGATCAGAGTCGACCGACGAGTTTCGATGCTTGATGAAAGCATCAACACTCATCAAGTGTTGAGCAAGGGTCTGGACTCAAGAGGAGATGGAGTGAACAGTTGCCTTCAACTTCCCATTTCCTCGCTCCTTCTCAGTAGCGAGGGATCCATTCCATGAGCACGGGAAGGAGTGGCCTGGTGGACTAATGGAGACCCCCGAGTAGGGGAAGGAGTGGCTTGCTCAGGAACGGTAGCAGGAAGAGTGACTATCGGTTGGCTAGAGGGCATCGTCGGGGAAGCAGCAAGAGATCTCCGAATAGGAGAAACACTCATCTGCTGCTTTTCTGTCGGTTCTTTGCAACCAACCCCCGAGGCCACCTTTCTTTTACTACCCCCTTTGGTCAGGGCTGGAGGGGAAGCATAAAGATTAAACATATCTAATCAGACACGTTCGACTGCAGTCAACAAATGCAAGTGTATTAGATTACAGAAATATAGAAACGGGTAGTACACGTATGCAAAATATTATATGACATAGAAGATTTTTCAAAACAGCCTAAACGTGGGCTAAGTTAGGAACTCCCTAGTCTTGTCCCGGTGATAGAAGTAAAAGAACCTAGTACCCTTGTGGCCTGGGTTCAACTTCAAGACGATTAAGTAATGGCCCCCATGAGGAGTAGGAGCGGCCCATCATTGATCGCGATAAAGGATAAATAATGTTGAAAGCAATAAGTATTCGTTTGGTGTTATTTGAAAAGGAGCGAGGTCGAAATAATTTGCAACGCTCCTAAAATAATGATGGAGGGGGAGAGTGGCTCGTGCTTGAATATTATGCCTCGACCATGCACCATACGCACTACCAAGACTGTGTGCCCGCTAGTCGGGTTGAGGAAGAACTAAATCCCCCTAAGTCCATATCTTTGGGGGTACTCCCCAAGTACCCAGCTCGAGAGGGTACTGGTCGGGGCCACATACCACTTAATCTGCTTCCTCGAGCGGGCTTTTCTTTTCATGATGAGTCTTGTGACATCAGTAATCTGATCGTCGTCAAATTCATTCTCATCAAAAGGCACATCTTGAGGTTGTGCCTACGGTTTCCCTTGTGGCTATTGTTATTGCTCGAGTTGTTTTCTTTCTAGTTGTTCGGGTTGTTGTTGTATGGGATGCTCAGCATTTTACCCATTGGTCGCGTACCTTGCACCCTAAGGATCTGTAGCAGATCTATGTCTAGTCATTTGCTTGATCCTAGCCATATTTGGGGAACAAAAAGCATCAGTTATGGCCTCTTCAATAAACAAAGACCTGCTCGTTGCCCTCCCGCTGGTCGGAACTCTGACTGGGAGTGGATCAACAGAGTCAGGATGTACAATAAAAGTCCAATTATTTGGAAGGAATTTCCTTATTCCTTATTCTAATTCCTCAATCATCTAGCAATATTCATGATCGGGAACAAAATGAAAATCATAATGAGAGTGCTCACCAGATTCATCAGATGGTTCCAGAATATCACAATTGAGGTCAATATCTGGTCGACTCTGTTCCACTTCATCGATCAGCCTATGTGTGTGCCTAACTAAGTATGAGTTTTTCGAGAAACGTGATTCTACACTCGAGTAGAAACTAGATTGGATACAAAAGGCAATTAAAAAGTTTTTCGCGAAAACTTTTCTCACCAAACTTTATTAGAAAAGCAAAAAGTACTTCCTTGAGTTTTAAAAAATCTTCTCGAAGCCAACAACACAATTAAGAGTAACTCGAAGCCTAAAATCATTTTCCCACTCCACAAACAGACATTTTCCCAGAAAATCAACGATTTTTGCAAAAAATAGTCAAGTTTTTACGTAAAAATCAAGGACATCAAGAACGCACAAGTACGAAATCTTCAAAAATTCATGGAAACTATGCGACAAGCTGTAGGAAAGAGTCACGCAAACACAGAAAATGAAGTTAGAAACTTATTGTGATGAAGATTTGATTGGAAAACTTAAAGAAAAAGGGGATTTTTAGAAGAGGAAATGAAGAGCAAAGTCACGGCCTTGAGAGGATTTTAGAGAAGAAAGCTTGAAAAGTTTGAAAGTGTAAAAAGTGAGAGGTTATAGGAAGACCTATTTATAGGCAATGGCTCGGGTACGAGCAAATGACGTCATCTTGGAAAAATCCATCATGATTTCTAGGGTGATGTGATGTCATGCGCATGGGTTGGTGAAAAGGTGCCTCGTTTTTCGCTAAAAAGGTGCAATGATGGCAGAGTAGGAAAGCGTGTCAGACGCCTAGGAAACCCAAAAACCATCAATTGCGTATTCGAGGAGGCGTGATCATTGCCTATAAAAGCAAAGCTATGAGTAGTAAAGTAATATTCAGAAGGTGAATAAATACTTACCTGGTCGAAGATTGGAAGTTTATCCAGTGTTGGTCGCCCTAGGATAAACTTGGGGGGGCAAATGTTTAACCCAATTTTAGACTTGATGACATGACATCTAAAAAAGAGACATGTGGCATTACACCGCATTAAATTCATAGAGCTGGTTGGAAAGAGTAGCTGCTTGAGAGAACTACATCAGAATATAGAAGTTTATTCAGCAAAGTTCAAGTAATCTGATCGATAATGGAGCAGGCTAGTACCATTCCATGAAAGCTGCTCGGAGTGCAAGACCTGCTAGATGAGCAGGACACTTTTACTCGAAGATCCGGATTTCACGAGATACCAATGAATATCCCAAGATATTTATGTAACAAATATTTAAATTGTAATATTCTCGTGTTATTTGAATTTATAATTGAATGTACTAATCTCACACCTACATGTGTAAGGCCTAGATTCGTTTGTAATGGCCCATAGCCCACTAAGATTCTCTATAAATGGGGAGTTCATTCAATCATTAACCCTAAGTGAAAATTACAGAAGAAAAGACTAGAGATTTCTTTTATACACACTTTACATACAAAACCCTTCGAATTGTATTCTTTTCTTAGCTTAAGAAACTCACTTGAGCATTGTTTCTTCTTGATCTTGAGCCTAAGTCTTCATTGATAAATACAAGTGCAAGTGGACGTAGATTATTACCAACTCTTGGGGCCGAACTACTATAAAATTATTTATGTCGCTTACTTGATTTCAATTCGTTGAATTCTTATTTCGTCGTAGAATCATGGACGTATATTTATATTTAAGTAAAGGATGACCTTCTAGAAAATGACGGGAAGGACAACAACGGCACATGAGGAATAGAGATATAGGGTTTCAGAGAAACTTATACTTTATATAGACATTCTTTTAAATTGCAAACATATATGGCACATTTGGTCCCTAAACTACACCCATTGATACGATTTGGTCCCTTAAGCTTCAATTTTCAGAGTAATTCTAATGTTCTAACGTGGCCATTGATATTTGAATGAGTGGCTGATAATTTATAGACCAAACGCATCATAGTTCACTAGTGTTGTGTCCCTTTGCCTTCACAATGTTCCTCAACAACTCCAAACTAACTAGGGACAAAGCTAACATTTTTACGACCAAACCCCTCTCTCATTCTCTTATTCAATTTCTTCGAGGCAGTTGTTGATATGGGTTTCCTTCATACGAGTTTGGCTTAAATTCTATTCAGAGATTGATTGGTTATTTCAAAAACCTCACTTCCATTAAAGTTGCAAGCTTGAGACCATATGAGACTTGTATTTCCAGACAAGTTTTGTTTTTCAATGAAAGATTGACTTTGTTTTTAAACAACAAGAAGATGAAGATGATCGGTTAGAGGAGTTGGCAATGACAGAACAAAAAGTTAAGACTTGTTCATTTTTAGAGAAAGTCAGTGAAGCACTTCACTTGGAAGTAATCTATGAAGCTACAAACTGTAAACTATATAAATGTATACAATCTTTCTCTGTTTTGAACCATTTTCAACCTCTCATTCAAAACGTAAGAAGAAACACATAAGAATCATTTTCCCTTCTTTTAGTTTCGAATCAAAATCTCCATAGAAATGTGCCCAAGAAAGCTTCTAGTTTTCTTAGTTTACCTCGAATCTCAAATTTTGATCTAACCCTCGAGTCATAGGCAATTAGATCAGAATAATAATAAGATAAAAAGGGTAGTCGGTACTTGGCATTTGCATTAGTAGTTTTTGAAGCTTATAAAAGAAAAATGCAGGGTGATAAATAAATGCCCATATCAACATCATATATGACTCATTATCTCATTATGTTAGTGCATCAAAGTTTTCTAAACCAATTGTAACATTTGGAAGATAACGATAAATAGCAGAGGTCCATTATGTATGTATGTCTTTGATGTTTCTATCAAAGCAATTATTAGCAGAAACTTCAAAAACATCAAACAACAACAACAATTTATTATTAATTTACATATCCATTTAATGTCTAAGCGTGCTTATGTTTCAATAAACAAGTTATTAGCTCATAATTATGCTAATATATATTTATCTTCACATTGTTTGAATAAATTTACAAACATGTTTTGCAAAGATTTACACGTATAAAGCCCGAATTAAACACTAAAACATATTATGAAAAGGAACATAAACAATTCCTCTTTTCTATCTATGAAACAAAAACAAGGTATATTTACTTGTATCCACTTGTGATCAAAGCATTTCATCTGCAATGGCAAATCTAACCTCTTTTCCTGATTCAGCACTGCTGGATTTCGATTGAGTAATGATGAAAAGAATGTCGCAAAGTACCAACACAATCTAACTTGAAAAAAATGATGAGTTACCTCACTTATCATTGACAGTTGCAATGCAATGCGTGTATAAACTGTTGAAGTATTGCCCTGTTCTTCTATGTTTGGTCCGCAGAAAATCCGGAAGGAAAGGAATGAAAGCAGCTCAAACCAGTCGAAAATTACACTCAAAAGAGAGCTAAGTATGAAAAAAATTCTTCTCCTTCCTTAAAACTTTCTGAGTACCAAACAGAGGCTTTAGTTATCATGGGCAGACTTCTTTTTTTGCTTATATATTATATACTAGCTCTTAAAACAACGAGAAACTTTTCCGGTGTCTAGAATGACCGGAAGTACGCGCCTGCTCGACGGATGATGCTCTTGGAGTGGGCTCACATGCAACAGATGCTCTAGGAGTGGGCCCGGTAATCTCAAGAGTCTCTTGTTGAGCGTCAGACGGCTGTGGAAGAAGCTTACACCCAAATTTTCTAGCGACTAAGCAGGGAGAACCAAGGGTGCTATGAGACTTGCTCACTTTTTTCATCTCCTCCTTGATTTTACTAAATTCTTCTTCAAGTTCACCAACTCTAGACCTCATCCTTTCCATATCTACCTTCAGAACTTGGTTCTCTCGCACAACAGTTACCCAACCGTCTCGTTGCACAATCTGTCCAGCTGTCTCAATTGTGGGAGCTGCAGGGGCACTTTCATTGTCCAAGACGTGGAGGCAACCAGCTAGAGCGGTCCTCAAATGCATCTGCTCGAAGAATAAGACTTGAAGAACAATCCTAAGTGGTAATCTTTCATTTTGGGATGCATGAGCGCATGCATCTATAGAAAGTCTCTGGAAGTCAATGAGGTTGCAAAGTTCTTCTTTCTCTTTCTCTGGGAGCCAAGGGTGTGCCTGCAACAATGCCATGAGCAATTATCAACTTTATAAACATATTTCTGATTCTAGCATGAGCAACATCTTACAATGTTCCAGTGTTAGTCTAGAATTAAAACCTTAAAGTATATATCCAGTGCTCGATAAAGCCCATCATGCAATGATCTTGCAGACCCCGGTGTGGCCTCAGCTAGAGAACGAATCTTTGCAGGCTTTAAATTCACATCAGAAGCAACCTCTGCAATGTAGCTATCTATCAGCTTAGCAACTTTTCTTACCGGTGCAGATGAAGGCGATGTTTCCAAGTCCTGTGATGTTGGAGAAAATGACTCAATCCTAGTTTCTGTCGACATAAAGTGATAGACAATCCTTTGAACACAGTCAGTATTATACAACGCATCGGCATCCGAATATGTAGGAATCAGAAGACCATCTAGGGTTGCTAGTTCAAGTTGCATCCCTATTCTCCTCTCTAAACAATCCAAACATGATTGATTGACTCCCAGAATCAAAGCCACACGAAGTAGTCCTAGTAAAAACCGACAAAACACTTTCCCCTTTTTCTGGGGAAGTAGTCTTTCAATGCTTTCCAGTACAGCCTTTTGATCATGGGCAACAGGTTTCAAATTAAAACTTGTAACCATTCTAGTTACGCTACTTTGTCCGTTGTGCCATCGGCCCAGACCAGGAAGGTACTTTCTTGCATAATACATTATAGCACCTACAAGGTTTTCATGTCGTATACCCCTTGCCTCCATTGTCTTGATAAGTCTCTCAAACAAAACAATGCCGAGATATGAGATGTCTTCGAACCACCAGTCAGATTCCGAGCTCTGAATTCTTGCACCGGTATTTATTCCATTCCACAGAATGCTTCCACCGGGGCTTTGTAGACTACCATACATCATCATCGGCCAACCAAACAAACTAGGATCTGTACAAACCATCACAGACAAAGCATTCAAACATCTGTTTACTATCTGGAGCTTCTCTGCTCTACTTATCACTGGCTCAGAGCTTTGGAGAGCCAAGATGCAATCTTTCCAATTGTGAAGTATATTTTTATAAAAGAAATTCTCAGCCTTAGAGAGTAAGTTTCCTTCTCCATAAGCCTCTGTCATTTCAAGGTAGTCTGCAGCACAATAAACCATTACTGTGTTTCTTGGAGTCAATTCGATCTTCGCACCATAACAGAATTTAGCTGCAATCAAGAAAGAGTCAGGGCCACCGGGGAATTCTTCCAGATTTGTATTGAGGATCTTTGTGTTGGTACTTTGAGATTCTTCATAAATTTGTGCCATCTTCCCGCATTTTGCTATGAGAGGAAACTGGAGAGTTTATAGATTGTGATAACTAATAAGTCTTACTTCTCATTCAACAAAGCAACACTACATCTTATTAAAAGTGATGACACTTCCTTTTGATATGATGGCTTTAAGAGAAATGAAAACACTTCATATTATGCATAATTGACCGAAACAACAATGATTTGAAAAGCTTGAACAAAATCAATGAATAATTTTTGTAATTTTTGGAAAAGATACATAAAAAATCTTATAAAATTTGTATTGAGCTAGCTTATGAAACTTTTTCTTCTTTTTCACTTCTTCATAAAATATCATAATGTTATAGTCCCAAGACAACCATCCCATGAGAACTTATTAAGCTTAAACATGCATCACTCATTAAATTAACACAATTGCATGGCAAATCCTTTGAAATCTGACTAAATATGCAGTAAAGAAATATAATTTACTAATCAAAATGGCAATAACATACCTTGTGCAGATGAAAATTCACTCCATCCACAGAAACAACAATATCACTTGACAATCCCGCCTTGTAAAACCTGGCCACACCAATGAAATTGTAGATAAATGAAACCTTTAATTCCCCTCCAAAACTTATGTAATTCGATCAATATTTTCATCACTTTAAGACAAAAGCACAATTGGGTCAGCCTAATTAACGATGGTCAATTCTAGTTTTTGAATGAGATTATGTTACAAAATTGGACAAAAAGGAAAGTGATAACAAGAACCCAGTATACTCTACCCAAGTTTAAAGGTCTCTAAACTCTATACCCATAAATTATTCACAAAACCAACCCAGATTAGAACAAAAACTCAATCAAAAAAAGCATATAAGAAATGGGTTATTACAGTTATAAAAGAATTGATTAGAGAGTGAGAGAGAGAGGGAGATGCAGTACCAGTCATTGCCTTCTCTGTAAAACCCAGAATCCTTCCCAGGTGGAGGAGGAGCCATAGCTAAGCAGGCAAGCAAAGATCTCTCTTTTCTCAACCTCTCTTTAAAAGAAGTTCATCTAGGTGGAAGTTGGGCACCCAAAAAATATTCTGTTTTTATTTTAGTGAAAGAAAAAGGTTGAAAAGAAAGGAAAGGAAAGGAGAGAGAGTAGTAGTAGTAGTAGGTAGGTATACTAGTCCACAGAGTCAAATAGGGGTCATGGTGGGAGGTTTACAAGAGTGGGCCTTTACAGCTAGTAAGACTAGCTCCCAAACTGTCTCCTTTGCCGGTTTCCACTTCAACATCCCACAAATTACACAAATTTATAATAAAAATCAAAAATTTGAATAAAAGGGTACACAGATCACGACGCCAGAACTGCCGGACCCGCGAAAGAAAAAAAAAAAAAAAGTTTGTTTGTAAAGCAAGCTATATATATTTATAAGTGAAAAAAAAAGTGTAATAAACAGGAGAAGAAGAATCAGAAGAAGGAGAAAAAGGGTGTGTAAGAACGGGTGGGGGCTTTAACCGGCCGAGGACTGAGCGTGGAGACAAGGCTAATCATGGGTGGTTACGAGAAACGGAAATGGTGTCGTTTCACTGTCCCTTTCTTCCTCTGAGGCTTTTTGTCGAACATCTCGCCTGCAATCATAATCACTTTATCAAACAGAGACAGACCAGAGAGTTTTATTTAATGAATTATTATTCTGTAAAAAATGAATAAATAAATTATTGAAATCTAATTGGGAAATGGGAAATTTGAGTTTTGGACCCATTTTCTCCACCTCTTCTGGCTGCAAATCCTCCTCAGCTGGTCCCACTTTTCACTATGTTTTTTCTTTTCTTTTTTTTTTTAATTTCTTAAAATAAAAATAATTTTTTTTAAAAAAAAACTTTTTATTAAGTGTGAATTATATATATATGCTTAATTATGCTTCAAACACAATACAAGATGCCAAATTATTAAAAATAATTACAACATTAGATTTAGGATTAGGATGTTTTTTTCTTTTTGTTAAATGAATGATAACATATACCTCAAATCCTATTTCAATTATAATTTTAAGTTTATTACTCAGAAAAGAAAAGGAAAAAAAACAATATTGATGTGATATTATAGGATATAGGTAGCTTTTCTTTTAGTTCATAGTCTTAAGGTTATTTTTGACAAGATTTAATTGTATTAATCTTTTTAATTGTAATAGTAATGTGATTATTGTGGAAAGTCATTTAATATTATTTGCCAATTTTATTTTTTTTAATTTCTTTTTTTTATACTTATTTATAAAATATTTTTGGTTGAAAAAGGAAAGAAAAATAATAAGGAATAGAAATTAGAGGTGATAGAATAAAAACTATGTTTAATAAAGATAAGAGTAAAATTATAATTTGATAATTTTATATAAATTATCTTAAAATAAATAAAATAGTAAATAAGTAATTATAATTTAGATGTATATTATAAAAGTGTACTCTCTACTTTTCTTTCTAAAATTGGAGAGAATAAAATTGGTGAGACCCACTAATTTTTTTTAAATCATTTTTTTTTCAATCTCTTTTCTTTCTAACTAAAGAAACATTTTTTCTTCTTCCCTTCACTTTTCATCGCTTATTATTATTATTATTAAATCCAACCTCATATTATTGAAAAATATAATTCTTCTTATGAAGTTATAAAAGAATTGTTTCATTTAATTTTATCAAATCTAAGAAAATATTAATGGGTGAAAAACAAACAAGTTATTTTATCAAAGTGAACTTAATAATAATAATAATAATAATAAAAAAATTATTAAAAAAACATATGATAATAATATTTTAAAGGTTTGGTCCTATCCTAAAAGGAGAGCAAGAAAGCATGTTATGTCAAATTGAGCCAAGTCTTGCCAAAATTCTCTAATGTTTTAGGCCACAAAACAAAATTTCCATAATGCATATTGCTCAATCTTTATCCTCTTACAAATTATATATATAGTCTTCAATTCAATTTGCTTCCTTCTTAAAAAAAATATAAAGCTTATGATACTAACTAAATATGATAGTAGTACAAATTATATAAAACATAAACATTTTTATTAAATAAAATAAAAACGTACAACACTAGTTTGCATTATTGTCATGACAAACATAACTTCATAATATTTATGATTTTCATGACAATGCAAATAGAAATATTAATATATAGGACAATTTTTGTATAGGGCTTCACTTTAAGTCTTATTGGTGGGGATCTTCAGTGTTCTCGACTCATGAACAGTTTTCAACACGATTTTTTTTATGACCGTGTATATTGTAGCTATTTAGAGCATCCTGCAAATTTTCAAAAAATTTCGAATAGTTTACAGTACTGAAAACTAAGTTCAAACATGTTGCTTTTCACGCACATAAAAAAAATTAGTCACGCGTGTAATAACATGTTTGAACTTAGTTTTCGGTACTATAAACTATTCGGAATTTTCTGAAAATTTGCATGATGTTCTAAATAGCTACAATATATATCGTCATAAAAAAAATTTGCGCCGAAAATTATTCATGAGTCGAAAACACTAAGAGTCTCACTGATAGAACTTAAAGAGAAACCCCTATAAAAAATAATATCATATATATATATATTAGAGCTCTAGCTCTTTTTAGGTCTTGAAATTGAAATATTCGAAAAAAAATTGTTTTTTATTTTTATTTTTCTCCTTAAAAAAATTTCTAATAGCAAAACTTTGAAAAGAACGTAAAATTGTGATTTAATTTTACTTTTTCACTATTAATTTATCGTCACGTGTTTATGCAAACTAGAGAGAAAATATATAAAAAGAACACAAAAAGGTGCATCTCTATGATCATTATTAACGTAACACCCTATCAATATTAATAATAATAATACCAAATCAAAACAATTATATTAAATCATTTACTTTGAAAACAAATAATAAGTAAGAACAGTGGTAAACTATAATGACTACTAATTTTGGTCAAAAGAAATAGAATGGCATAATGAGCTATAATACGCATGTAGAAAAAATGTTTCAAATTCTTTGTGCAAACACCTAGTTTAACCCTAAAATGTACTAATGATATAGTATGATATTTTTGTTACTTTATTATGTGGGGTTCTTCTACACAAGTAAATGCAAGCATTAATTTACTAACGCTCCACCATCATTATTATTATCACGTGACCCATTCATCATAATATACTAGAGGACATATATATATATATATACATCATAATTGTTGTTATTATTATTATTATTCCAAACAAGATTTGAACCACAAAATATGTATGCATATACACATATGTTAGTGAGGCTCGGATTCAGCTCAATTTGATATGGAAACAAGTGGAATAACACCACTAGATATTGAAAGGGTTGAGATTTGTTGAATATAATGGTTAAGTTATTTATATCAAATGGTTTTCAATTAATTTGAAGTGAAAATATGATATTTTGTAATAGGCATCTATAATTAATTTTAATGGGTCTAAAGTGATACAAGATATCTAATAGGGGTGAACATTTGACCCGAAAAACTCGCAAATCCGCCCGACTCGCAACCCAAAAACTTGATTTTTTGTAAAACCCATCGAATTCGGGTGAAATCTGGTTCGAACCTGACATGATTCGGGTCGGGTTCAATTTTTGAAATGAAGGACACACAGGTTCTGGTGTAACCAAAACCTGAACATAATTAAAAAATAAATAATTTTCGAAAAAATTAATGCTTTTTTCAAAAAAAAATGAAAATTACATTTTATATGGGTTTTTTAATTAAGTTTTAAAAAATATGGCTTTTTTTTACAAGTATTATTTTATGGCTTTTTAAAACTTGTATTTCTTTCTATGGGATTTTTTCTCCATATTTTTGTAAAAAAATCATTATTATGCCATATATTTTTTCCCATAATCTGATTTTTTTTAATTAAAATTGTCCATACAAACCAAGAAAATTTTAATTATCATATTTTTGCATATTAATGACTAAAAAGCCATATTTATGAAAAAATCCCAAAAAAAAATTACTAAGGCCCAATTTGTAAAAAATCAACATTACCAAACTAACAACAAAGTTAAAAAAAATGTAAAAAAATGGTACTTTTGAAAGGTTTTACCAAGGCCCATTTTCAGCCCAAAACCCTATTTTTTGACCAATCTCACCTGAAACCCGACCAAACCCGAAACCCGAAATCACCCCAAAAACTAAAAATTTCGAACTGGATTCAATACCATTTTCCTCTACCTGAACCCCACAAAACCCGAACCCGATGCACCCAAAACCCGACTCATGTGCACCCCTTATCTAAGCATGCCCACAAAATTGAGGAGCATTTGGAGGTGTTTAGGTTACTTTTGATAAGTTAAACCTGCTTATATGGCGTTGCATCTCCACCTATAGGTGATGCATCACCTAAAGCATTGTACAAGACGATTCCCTGCAGGCGATGCATCGCCTACAGGGAGGCGACACATCATCTGACGTGTTCGTACGATTTTGTGTGTCTTAGCTCCAAAATAATGTGTTTAAAAGTTTTAATCATATTAGTTAGACTTAATGACGACGTCTATACTATAAATAAGGGTTATTAGAGTTGTAAAACCTTGTCATACTTTTACAACTCAATCTCTAACCTCGCACTCTTTCTAGCTCTCAAATAACATTCATTTTCTCCAAGAAACTCATCAAGCATTGCTTGACTTGTATGAGTTTCAAGACTTGTTAAATCTCAAATCTCATTCTATTTTGGAGAAGTTTCAAGCAACTAAATGAAGGTTTGGAATAGAGATTTTGAACAGCGATACTAATTCGTGTATAAGCCCTTAGATGTTCCCCAAATTTGAAGAATCAAGTGCTCGAATCAAATGTTGTATCTCCCTAAAACCTAACTCTATAATTGTGTTATTCTATTGTGATTTACTTCTTTAATTGTGTTCATTATTGTTAATATTGATGATTAAATATTTCTAAATTCATATTATAATCATTTAATCACTTGGTCTTTGATTATCAAGATTTACATTCATACTTCATAAACATTTAGGATTTGTAATATTAAATTATTCACATTATTCATTCTTGATTTAGAAAGTATAAAACTTTAAATCCCTAACAAAAAAATATTATTGAATATCAATGGTATCCAACATCACTTGATATAGCATATCGTGTGATTAGTATAATTTAATATTATATTCAACATATTTTAATTTAAAATTAAATATATGTGACTCGATACTAAATTACACTAACATTAAATGGTGATGGGTACTATAGTATCCTATAGTAATACCCATAGATATTAGTCATTCATTAAGTTTATTTCAAATTAAGAGGTGGATATGTTAATTGTGGTGTAATCGTAGGTTTTATTTGTTGTATTAGATTGTGCAATAAGGGAGTTACGTGGGAATTGGAACTATGATTGTCATCCACGTGAAAGTTGTAGTCTACTCGTGTATAGAATTTTCAAATTTTTGAGTTTTCAAAGTTCAAGTTTCGATTGGAGAAAAGTAATAGAGAAATGCTAAAGGCATGAGTGGTGCCCAACACCATATGAAGTTGGCACACGGTTATTAGTGTAATTTAATATCGAGACCCACACAATTTAGTTTAATAATGAATATGGAGTATTATTGACCAATTATGAGGAACCACCTCATATGATGTTTAGCACGTTAAGGTGACACTCAAAGTTTTGGAATTTCTCGGATTCAATTTTTGGATCCTTTAGTGGGTTTAAGTGTCCTTCAGATATAATAGTTTGCTTTTGGAAAAATATCAAAAATACTCTTTTTATATAAAAACAGTGGATAACAAAAATACCAATAATATATACACAGAAACCATATATTCAATTCAACAAAAATATCAATAATATCTCTATTTTAGTAGAATACTAGGACATCAATACTAATGAGCAAAAACAAAACAAAGCTAGGGAAGCCACTGTTGTGGGTACAAACGATAAGGTTAATTTTCTTTCTTTCTTTTTTTGTTTGTAAATTTGAAACCTTTTTCTTAATAAATTTAACAAAATAATTATAATATTTTTAGAAGAGCTCACCCTAAAAATAATTTAACTATGTGCCTGATGATAATTAGTGCCGGCCTTAGGCATAGGCAGGCTAAGTCTGTGCCTAGAACTCCAATTAAAAAGAGCCAAAATTTACAAAAATGCCATTTTAATACCAAAGAAAACCTATATTTTATAAAAATATCATTTTATATATAAAAATCAATATTTTCCTTGTACCCCAATGCTTTGGGGCGCACCCTAATCACAATGGATAATTAAACAAAACTAAAAATATATATAATGACATCTCCAGTGATCATTATTAGATATCTCTATGTGTTTGTTTATGCAATTCAAGTAGTGTAACTTAACAAGTATAATTCTAATAATAAAATAAAAATGAGATTTTTCATAATTATGTTATTATAAATTTTATTAAAGAAAAAAACATAATATGGAAAAAACAATTGTTAACTAACTAAATATGGAAAACATGATTAAGAGTAAAACTATCACATGAATTAATTTTTGGGAATTTATAACAAATGGCCCAAATTAAGTACATTTGAAGCCCAATGTCCCCATTTTAAAAATGGTAGCAAAATGGCCTTTTAGATCATTAATTTACTAAATTATCCTTACTATATCATTTCTATCATATTTCCCATCAAAACAACGTGAATGAGAGTGATATTACCAAAAAATTTCTCAGAAAAAAAACAAGAAGGAGAGGGAGAAGTCGACTGTTTCCTTTTGTGGTCGCCGGCAATTGAATCTCAATCTACTTTCCTCCATTTTTTCCAGTAAAGAGGGAAGGGCACATATGAAATTTCACTATATTAATTTGTTGGAATGGGCCATTTATTGATTATTTTTTAAAGAGAAACATTTATCTAAATAATGTCTGATTTGGGAGCTAATTTGCTTGTTAGCTCTTAATTTTTATACAAAAATATGAGAAACTAAACCCATAAAATGAATATTCTTAGATAAAGTCATATTTTTGCAAACTTTATTAAAAAACTCATATAAAATGTAATTTCCTTAAATAAAAATATGGGAATGTAACCAAATCCATAGAAACAAAGAAGATAGAAAAGAAAAAAATCCAACAAATAAAAAATGATCAACAAAATTTAGCTGATTTTTTCTAGTGGAACTATTGACTTTTGATAGCAACCCTTCATAACACAAATTTCTAAAGATTCTCTTCATATCACATTCATTAATCGAAGTTTTAGACTCATCAATAACATTATTCCTCATCTCTTTATTAGTCTTCTCCACAAATTTTTCTTTCTCTATCAAGCTACTCGAAATAGTAACTTGACTTGCATCACCCAAAAGACTTGAAGTCAATAGATGAGCATGATCGTTTGAGTATGAATAATCAATAAAGAGTCCTAAAGATTTTGCTTGGAGTGTTGATATCTTGATCATTTTGTTGAACTAGGATTCAAATAAGACATCAGTATTTAAAGAAAGAAATTATTTCATTCCAATTACTATCTTCTACCCAAAGAATAACCGATGGACATTTTGCTTAAATAATTGGAATAGATAAGAATTGTATTGTTGGGTATTTGCTTATATTTTGCTACGCTTGGAGTTGAAAACACAATACGTTATTATGCTATGCCTCATCTCTATATTTATATAGAAATAGGAGGATTTTTTATTTCTTTTTCGTGTGGATTGAGTGCATTGAATAATCTTTTTCTATTTCGATGCGTTACATGCCACTTCTTTTTCTTTCTTTTCTATTTCAATGAATAATCTTCGAAGTTTATATTATCAACGAGTCCAACCCATTTTTCCAACCAAAGTGTGGACTGAATTTGTAATCTTAAATCAGTGGTCAAAAACAAGTATCAACCACTTCTCTTGAAACTCTATGTGACAAAGACATAATTGCATACTATTAATAAAGAATACGACCTCAAAGTCCAAACCAATTCAACAATAATTATTATAAATCTGGATAAAATTAAATATATTCCGATTTATTATCTAATTGTGTTCGGTAAATAAGTAAAATAAAACTAGGGCTTGATTGATATCCAACTAGGATATAATTTTATGATTTTGAATACTTGAAATTGATGAACCCATCTTTGATTGGTAAACTGTTTTTAAAAATTCAATTCAATTCTGTATCTAAAATTTATTAACGAAAATTGAAATCGAAAAAAGCTTATTTTATTGTGAAGTTCTTTTTCAAAATCCTACGTATTCAGTGTCTGTTATACTTTTAAATTTAATACCAATCATAAATTCAATTTTTTAAAACTAAAAAATAATTTATTGACATTTAACCATATACATTTTCATAAACATATTTTTATTCACTAAATTCAAATTTTCAGTTTAGAATCCCACTTTTTAAAAATACAATTTTCTAATTGTGATCCAATCATACCCTAAACTACATAATTTTCTTTAATCTAATCTGTAAAAAAAATTGAGTTTTTTTAGTAAAACAGATTAATTACTAAAAAGCCATGTACCAAAAATATTAATTAAAAAATCCTTGAGAGGTGAACATGGTACAACATAAAGAAATGGAACATATTTTATAAACCACATTTAAATATTATATAACCTGCTTCTTGCCATTTGTACTAATAAATAAACTTGTGACCAGATCCCAAATAAAATAAAATTTAGTCTAAGAATCAGAGATGGAAGATTTTAATAAATAATAATAATTTACCCAGCCTCAAGAGGTCAAACTAAATAAAAAATACAACACAGCCTTCAACAAAAGTAATATAGCCATCCTTGAAAAACAAAAGAAGAAAAAAAATCAAGAGAGAAACGACAGCTTTTCCCTCGGTATAAGAAGTTGGTTGGCCCACAGATTGTCGTTTAGCCCAAAATGAAAATTTTAGTAGGAAACATTTCTTTTAGTCACGCACATATAAATAGGATATATGATATTTCTGGTCCTTTCTTTCTACCAGTGATGATGAACTATTGCTAGGACTAACGACACCATAGAGAAGAAGTTATAAAAAAAAAAAGAATAAAATTGTAGTGTATATTCGATTCCATGATCAAGATATATATATATCTTCACATTCTTAAAAAAAGAATTATAGGAAACACAGGAGGATGATGGTGATGATGATAAACGACAGCAAACCTAAGCAAGAAAGAAAGAAACCCTCCTTTGAGTGCCACCCAAGATGAATTTTTCGTCTAGTTGGTTCCAGATGGTTTAGCAATCGCCTTCTTGATTGCCTCAGCATATGTCCTATGTTGGTATGTAAGAGTCGACTCAAGCAAGTCCCAAAGTGAGGTCTTCGGGTTCCACCCTGTTTTCAAAACAATACCATGAAAAAATGGCTCTTTGTATTATAGATCTCGATCTGAATAATAAGATGAGGAATGAAAATAGTTACCAAGCTGCTTATTGATGATGGTCATGTCGGGAATTCGCTTATCACTGTCGTCGTATCCCACTCCATAGAATTCTTTGGAGGTTACATCCACGGTAGGAGAATCTATTGGTGGTTCACCACTTACCTTGGAATAAACCTGCATGTTTGAAGAAAAGAATTGGTCTTAAATTACAAATAAGTTGGTCGAACAGAACAAAACAGAGCAATGCTTTTTAACTTTTAAGCTCTGAGACAATGATCTGACCTCAGTCATCATCTCGGCGAGCTGCCTGACAGTAACTTCGTTGTTAGGGTTGCCCACATTGAAAATGTGACTGTTGGCCCTAGCAGGATTTTCCTGAGAAAAATAGCCGCCAATATTATAAAAAAGAAGCATTAAATATAAATGTTAAATCAGAAAGGATTCGTGAGAAATGAAACTCACAATCATCAAAAGAACAGCTTCAATAGCATCCTTTATGTAGATAAAAGTTCTCTGGGATTCACCACCATCCACAAGCTTGAGAGGCTCTCGGCGTAGGAGATTCTACAGCAAAAGTACAAGTTTGATTACAACAAATATACCAAAAAACTACAAATACATCAATGAATTGAAGATAGAATAACTCAACATACATTACTGAAGCAAGCAAGAACCCTTGGAACACCTTCACTTGGGCCATCAATCCCGGGAATAAAGTCCATCCTAGGACCAATCCAGTTGAAAGGTCTCACAATAGTGAACTCGAGACCATTTTCCGCACCCTCAGCTGTAAACATCAAAATATGATATCATAATCGAACAATAAAATATAAAAATTATTAAGTCTTACACAAGATGAATAGTTGACAAACCATAAATCAGCCTCTCAATCAGTTGCTTTGCACATGCATAAGACCATCTCTGCTTGTCAATAGCGCCAAAGATGCAGGGAGATGCATCTTCCTTGAGAACATAATACTCAGGATCCTGTAAAAACATATGCACAGTTAAATTCCAAGATCAGTTTATGAAAAGTTAGATAAGAAAAGATCATGCTTGGCAAGTTAAACAATGAATCATCTCGTTTATATCAAGAATTACTCGTACTTCTAAAAGTAGAAAAAAATTTCAACATAATGTGTACCTAACAATTTGTACATTCTTTGAACACGTCTCTTTAAGTAGGCAATACTAAAACATACTACAATAAGCAAAAAAAATAAAAAATAAAAAAAAGTCCACTTACCAATAAAATCACAAGTAGAGAGGGTACTAAGTATTAGTAATACCAAAAAACAATGTACAAATACAACTTATACACAAGCAATCTTCCTAAATGCTCAAAGAGAACATTAAAACAAGTGCCTCTACTTACAGATCCAACATATGGAGGATTTTTCAGAACTCTTATAACATTGATCTCAAATTAACATTTGTCAATTATTCAAAACTCCACAATTCTTAACAATATAGCATCAACACAAGTGAAGTTAAGCTTCAGCATTGCACCGACATGTAAAATCCAACTATTCCACCAATAATTGACCAAATATTAAACATTTGACCAGTACATTTCAATGCCACCGACATTCACAGCAGATCACCAAAAGCCTCAATTATACAATCAAACCGTTGAAACAGCAAAATAGACAGGCTAATCACAATACAATTGCCAATTAAAAGTCAGATCTGAATTCAATCTATATTATGCATGAAGAACAGAAAAAGAGGAAGACGAAAGCAATAGCATACCTGACGAAGAGGACTGTCTTTGGGAAGAAAGCTCCCAATCGTTTTCCCATACACTTCACAGGTAGAGAAGTGAATGAGCCTCTTATTGTTTTCCGAACAGTACTTCACCTAAAATCGAAAACGAAAGAACACACAAATCCACTTCAATCAATCAAATTCTCTGCCACAGCCAAACAAAATATTTTCAACAGTTACAAAAACAAGACAAAAAGGTTATCCTTATCCGTATTCAACGTACCACAGGAAGAGCATCAATGAAGTTGCTGTAAATGGTGTCGAGCGGGCGTGTGTTGTAGTCCGCCGGCGTACAGATCGCGGCAAGATTTATCGTCTACACAAGAAAATCACAATCAAAATCAAGAACCGCCATTTAAATGCCACGAATCAAGAAAGAGAAAAACAGCTATAAACAACAATGACGGACCAGATCTGCCATCTTGATGAGGCCTTCAAGCCGAGAATCGTGCTTGATGTTGAGTCGGTGAAACTGGATACGATCAGCATATTCGGCAGTCTCAGGCTCAAGGAGGTGCCTGATCTTGTCGTTGTAGACATCAAGGGCCAAGATCTTGTGAGGAGTTTCGTGCATGAGCTTCTCGCAGAGGTGAGAGCCAATGAAACCACCAGCTCCGATCATGCATATCGTCATTGGCTTAATCGGATTCCCATCCAGATCTACTCTCGTCGGCGACGCCATTATCGTCTTCTCTTTCTCTCTCTAAACAAAACAAAAAAATAGCTTAATACTCTTTCTCTTTCTCTTTCGGTTTCTCTCTCTACTGAAATGGGTTTCGAGATGCTAACGTACGCAAGGGGATGTGTTAGTAAGGAACGACAGTGAGAGATTTTTGGGTTTGGAGAGGGAAACGAAGGGCCTGTATTTATTTAAAGAAACTGAAAGGAAAAGGAGAGAGAGAGAGACAGAGAATGTGAGCCTTCGTAGAGTGGGCCCAGTGGGGCCCACTCGAGAGTCTGTAAAATGGTTTATCTACGCGCCTTATTCACATCCCACGTGGAATTTTCTTTTTCGGAAATTTAAATAAAAATTAATATGCATTAATGTCATAATTGTGGATTAATTTGGTAAAAGAAGAACCACATTTATCCACAATTTTTTTTTTCCAAGTGGGAAAAGGGAAACTACAAAATTTATAATTAGTAAGAAATGAAATAAGTTGCCTTTTTTTTTTTCAAAACAATTGTTTGGCAATTTTCCTTTTGTTATGAATTGATACATAGATTGTGATTAAGAACAAATATTATTTATTAATTAAAATTTTCCAACTCAACAATGGTATAAATGGCCTAACTTTTTGACATTGCAATGCTAAAATTTGAGACTCATTTTACCTCAACTACTCTTTATTATTATTATTATTATTATATGGGTTTATATTTTTTTTTACCATGTATTTTATCTAATTAATTGTTTACACTTTGTATTTTGATAAATTATTTTTTGGACTTTATATTTTGTAAAATAATTAAAATAGAACCTTAAACTCAATTTTGATGAAGAAAAAATTAAATATAACAACACAGTTTTTAAGCTGAATGATTGTATTTTTGTTCTGAATTGTTAGTTTGGTAAGTTATTTGTGATTTTAGTTGAGAAAACATTGACTAAAATCGGGTTTAGGGTTCTATTTTAACCATTTTAAAAACACATATGGTCTAAAAGTAATTTATCAAAACACATGGTCCAAACAAGTAATTAGACAAAATACATAATCCAAAATTATATAAACCCTTATTATATTTACAAAAACAAAATATTAAAAAAGTTTATAATAGTTAACACTAATTTTGCATCTTTTTTTATTATTGAATCAACTTTTTGCAATGACTAGCAAAAAAGTTAACATCAATAATGAAAACCTAACCCCATTCAAAATAAAAATAAAAACCATAATACAATAGTTAGTGCCTTTGCAACAAAATGTGAGTGAGTGGATTAATTTTAATTATATATAAAAATAATAATAATTAATTTTATTATGAAAAAGTTTTGGTAGTATTAGCGTATGAAAGATTTGAAATTAGATATGGCAGGTTGTACTAACACCTTCTTGGTTGTTTCTAACTAATTAGATAAAGAAAAAGATAATTATTTTGTGAAAGTTGTCACTTTGCCATATTCATATAGATATATTTTACTATATTCTCAAATAAAAATAAAAAATCATAGGACTCCTTTGTCAATACTTTATGGTAATACAATTTTTTTTCCATTTTCTTCTTCTGAAATTAAAAAAAGTAACCATTGTTGTTTTCACTAAAAAGTAATATATTATTAATAATTTACAAATATTACTAAAAGTGAAGAATTTGATAGTTAAAAGTATAGATCTAGCGGTTCTAAGTAGGGGTGGCAATTCGTGTAAACGTGTCAGATTCGTGTCAACACGATTATGACACGACACGATTAAGGTCAACACGAACACGACACGATTATTAAACGTGTCAAAAATATAAACACGAACACGACACGATTATTAAACGGGTCAACACGACACGAACACGATAACACGATTATGACACGATTAATCATAATTATACGAAAAAATCTATGTAAAGTATTCGTGTTATCATGTCTGACACGATTATTAAATGGGTTGACACGATTATGACACGACACGATTAAGGTAAACACGAACACGAACACGACACGATTATTAAACGTGTCAAAAACTCAAACACGAACACGACACGATTATTAAACGTGTCGTGTTCGTGTTTACCTTAATCGTGTCGTGTCGTGTCGTGTCGTGTCATCGTGTCGTGACCCAAATTGCCACCCCTAGTTCTAAGTGTAGTCTTAGTCATTTCTATATCATTTTGCTGCCTTTAGATTTTATTTTACTTTATTTTTTGCTATATGGACGAGTAGTAAAAATATTTAGTATTCTTATTTGACATTTTAAGGTTCTCAATACTATATTATACGACAAATTATAATTTGTATAATTTAATATCAAGTCTCCTATATTCAAATTTAAAACAAAATATACGAGATCTGATATTAAATTACTTTATCGTGTAATGTTAGGCATGATATGCTCCGTAACAATATTTAAAAAAAAAATTTATACATTTTTGAACTCTTTATTTTTTTTAATTACCTGTTTGGACCCTGTATTTTAAAAAATTTATTTTTAGACCCTATATTTTTTTAAAACAGTTCAAATAGACCCCTAAACTCAATTTTGATGAAGAAAAAATTGAATACAACAACACGGTTTTTAAGCAAAATTATTTTATTTTTGTTCTGAATTGTTAGATTGGTGAATTATTTGCGATTTCAGTTGAGAAAACTTTGACAAAAATTGGATTTATGGTTCTATTTGAGCCATTTTACAAAACATAGGGTCCAAAAAATAATTTATCAAAACACAGGGTCCAAACAAGTAATGAGACAAAATACAGAGCCCAAAAATATATAAACCCTTAAAAAAAAATTGTTAAAAAAATAATTAATTTGTGATAAAATCCTTGATTGGCCTATTATCAAGTCAACCTCTTCTTCATTGCCATTTTCAAATAAACACGTTACAATAATTAGTAATTATCAAAGAATATATTATTGAAATGCATTATAAAAATCATGTATATGGTGTCAAAATGGGCTCAATTTTTAACATTTAAAATGAAATAATTTCAATTATATTGTTTAGTTTTATTTTCTCATAGCAAAACGACACCAATAATAGAGATTGGATTGAAAGTTTTGTTTGGACAAAGAAGAACTGACAAACTACACGTGAAAGTGAATCTGTAATTTGTATAAACGTGAAACACAATGGAGTAGTAATAATAAATTAGTTTTTTATAGTCAATTTGTATATATATTTTTTATTTTAAATAATTCTTTGTGGATTTTGTCCAAAATGTTATTTTACAAAAAATATAAATATATATATTTTTTCCACTATTGATTCAAAATAAATAATAAATAAGGAAGTTCAAAATCCAGAACTTCATACAAATCTCTAAGAAAAAAAAGAAAGAAAAAACTGGGATAAATTTTACTATAAACAGATACAACTTATATTTAGTATTATTTTCATAACAATATATTTACCATTGCTTTTATTTTACTCACATTTATTATTTTTATCATAATTATCATTTAATAATTATAACACATTAGTATTCTATAAATAACTTTGTCCAATAATTCTATCTTTTTATCCATTCAGTTTCTTATTAAAATTAAAAACATTTTAGTGAGATAAATTTGTAAACTTCTCTCATTTCTTTTATTTTTTCATAATTATAAAGTTTTTTTTTTTACTTATTCTCTTCAAATTTTAATTAATAATATTTTCTTAATCAAAAACATGAAATGGCCAAGTCATTTTCATTAACTAACTAATAAAGGTCCTTACAGTCACGATCCTTGTACCATAGACTATTGGTTAAAAACGGTATTCAATTATTGGTCACATGTGACCTGTGAAACATAATAAATAATTTTTTATTTTTTATTTTTAGGGTAATAAATAGTGTTTATTTTGTTAAAATATTTAATCTTGAAAAAATCAGATTTAGAATGTGCTGACTAACTAATAATAGTGATTAATTAGTCACCACTTTACACATGGTACACTCCTAATTTAGGTTGCTCGGGATCCAAACAAATTAAATTATCTCAAACTAATTAAAATCAATCCAATTACAAAAAAAATATATATTTAATTAGATTGAATTGAATTTAAAAAATTGAATGTTAATTGGATTTGATTGGTTCTAATTATTTATATATTTATATTTATATATATTGTGACAGTCAGAATCTCGTGATCCATAGAGGGAAAGACCGGGTAAAGTTGTGAAATGCCACACTGCCTGGGGAAGGTCAAGTGTGATGATTCTAAGACTGTGTAAATATGAGACTACACAGTTGAAGATGACTTAAATTGATTGATGGGTACTACCTATATTAACAAGATGCATCTTCTTTTTGGTAGTCCATCACTTAAGAATTCCAAAGTTAAGCGAGCTTGACCTGGAGTAATCTAAAGATAGGTGACCTCTTGGGAAGTTTTCTCAAGAAGTGTGCGAGTGAGGACAAAGCACGCTGGAAATACTTGTGTTGGTTAGCAGGACTAGTCTTCATTCCGAGAAACAGCCATAGTGACGTGGGGCGTTAAAAATAACTTCAGGGACCATTACATATATTATATTAAATATAAATATATTTAATCATAAAAGTTTATATTGGTTGTCATATAGTATATATGTGGTCATTATTAAGGTTTCAATGTATTATTATTAATAAATATCGTTAGTTTTTTTGTATAATTTTTTTATTTGTTAGTCTTTTTAATATTAGAATTCAAGTTAAGATATAAAAAAAATGATTAAAAAAATCTAACCAATCCGATTATAGTTCAATTATAATTGGATTGTAATTAGATTGGATTTTGAAGGCAAATTAGATTGAATTGGATACCCATTTACAATATCGAACATTTAATTGAATTGGATTGGTTAGTGACAAAAATGTTAGATCATGAGCACTCATACTCTATTTATTTTATAGTAATGATATGTGTATTAAATTATTACATACTATTGTATGACACTACTTTTTAAAAGTTTGGATTTCAATTTTGATAAATAAAATTGGTTATGCTAACGGGGGTGAAATGTTTATATGCATATTTTGGGTGCTTTATTTATTATGTCATAAGAAGCTTCTTTTGGAGTATATATTTATATGGGTATTGCTATGGTGCATACATTATGTGACTTTTTGTATTTCTCGGCTCGTGAACAATTTTCGACGCGATTTTTTTTATGGCTGTATTTATTGTAGTTATTTAGAGCATCCTGCAAATTTTCAGGAAATTCCAAATAATTTACAATACCGAAAACTAGGTTCAAACAGATTATTACACTCATGATTAATTTTTTTTATACGAGTGGAAAACAGTCTTTTGAACCTAGTTTTCGGCATTGTACATTATTCAGAATTTCTTGAAAATTTGCAGGATGCTCTAAATAACTACAATAAATATAATTATAAAAAAAATTCGCACTAAAAACTATTCACGAACCAAAAAATGCAAAAAATCACAAAAGATATACACCGGTGCACCAGTGCATACCTTTTCAGGCATACACCGTAGTATTACCCTATATTTTTATCAGAAATAATTAACTTTTTTCATTACGTGAATGTGTGTGAAAAGTCGATAATGTCCTTCTCATTCGGGAATCGAAAGCGCGTCATGTAACTATGGCAATGAGCTGTCTGTGTTCGATACTCACGTGCTCATTTTAATTTATTTTAAAAAAGAAAAGAAAAACAGAAAGTCTTTCCCCAGCCGCACTGCGTGCACGCGCCCTACACGCTCAAGCAGCCATCATCTTGTCCATTTCTTAATTTATGTTTTTTTATTTATTTATCATATATTATATAAATAAATAAAAACTATATATACATACAGTCATGTTAGAATTATCACCGACATTGAAGGAAGCTAAGATTCACTCCTTTTTTTGTCATTACTGGTGACTGATGTAATTATTTTAATAAATCTAAAAATATAAATGCCTTAGCTAATTTTATGTACAATTTGATGTCATCTGTTCCAAATTATAGAGAATTAGTGTGCAAATTAAATATATAAATATAATTGTTGATGTGATTTTAATTTTAATAAAAGATTATTTAACGAGTTTGTGAAATTTAGTGTTAAATAAGTGACATAATTTTTTTTTTGTTAATTACTAATAAAAATATTGAGTTATGACATACAAATGTATTGTTTGGTAATTCTATTTTTATTTATTATTTTTTAAATTTTAATTAGAATTTATTAAAATTTGAAAATAGAACTTTTTTACTTTTAAATTTTTTTTAAACAATTTTCAATATTTTTTTCTTCTCTTATCCAAATCAATATCTTATATTGTTAAACAAAAAATTAAAATTAAAATTATTAAATGCGTTTATTATTTTTTGTTTTTACAAAACAAAAATAATTACCAAATATATTTTTATTTTTAAAAAATAAAGAAATAAAAATAAAGTAATATTTCTAATTTTATGTTTAAAAAATTCAAAAACAAAATTTTTACCGGACGAGCACAAAATGTGTTTGGAATTATAATTCTATTTATAAGTGTTTTAGAGCACCTAGTAATATTTTATGATGGTGAAAAAAATATATATCTTCAAAAATGACTAAATAATACTTTCACTTGAATATGTTGACTAATTTCAATTCATTTGTATCGCGTATTGTAGTGATTTAAACACTGTGATTATTAGTTTTAGGTTTTCATTCTCAGTTTAAATAATATATATGTGATAAAATTAAAGTCAATAGTAGTTTTTAAATTAAATATTTTTAAAAAAATATGATACAGACTTATTCCTTTTTGAAAATATCAAGTCATGAAAGTATTTGAAAAATATCAAACCACCTGATATTAGCACATATTTTTATTTGCTAAATTTGCAATTATTTAAATATTTGCAGCATTTTTGCTATTCTGTCTAGACCTTTTGCAACACATAATGCAAAGTTTTGGGCCATACATAGGCCCAGAGTGGTAGCTGTAGATCCACGATTTGCCGGATGATACATAACAATGCCCTACAAGTAAAGGAGTAGACATGGACAAAATAGTCATTTTCTTATTCCTTTTGAAAATTGAAGAAAAGATTGAATTTTTTTTAATAATTATTCTTATCAAATTTTTTTATCTTAATTTTTATTTAATTATATTCTTATCTCATTCTCATTTATATTCCTTCAATTTCATTCCTTTCAACCAAACGTGATTTTATTTTTTACAATAAACTTTATCTGCATGAAGAATTGAAAGTTGTTGATTAAAGAATCGCATCAAGAGAATGGAATGTGGAGGTGATTAACGTGTTCTTTAAGATGCAACATTAATTTCGAGTATTTCGGTCGGTTGGCTCGTTCGACCATGAAGAAAGACTTATTTGACATTTTGCAAAAGAAGGCGAATACTCTCATCAGTGAGCAGTAGGTACATACTTGGAGTTGAAGAGAGGATGCAGAGGCATCAGATATGTCAAAAACATAGAATTGGTGGAACTTTCATAAAAGTTAAACACTTTTCATGGAAGTTGAGCCACCACATTGGCTTCCTACTAATAACAAAGCTTTATTTCATAGGGAGATTTACCTGTTAACCAGATTGTGCAGTGGACTGGAGTGAATAGAGATAAAAAATAAGAAAACAACACTGTTTTGTATAGAATCAGCTCAAAATCAGAGTGAGCTCAAGATTTCATTATATAGACCAGTGGGTACAAAGGAATGTTCTAGTGCCAATAAAAAGGCAATACACGTGAGTAATTACAAAAGCAAATTACAATACCCATATAACAGAATTCTGTTAGAAAAGGTACAGCTAATATTCTTTTTGATTCCATCATTTATCAGGTACACTCTTCCAGGTCACCAGCCGTACTCCTTTCCATATCAGCAGCTAAATCACCAATTTCTTTTACACCACCCCTCAAACGAAATGGGGATGAAATAACATTGAGTTTGCTGATTAAAAATTGGAAGCGAGATGGAGACAGCCCTTTAGTTAGACAGTCAGCTATTTGGTCATGTGAAGGGACATATCTGATTTCAAGAGTCTTTTGCAGAATTTTATCTCTGATGAAATGCACATCAAGCTCTATGTGCTTTGTTCTAGCATGATAAACAGGATTTGATGCCAGTGCACTAGCACTCATGTTGTCGCACCATATAACAGGTGTAGCAGTCAGTTTGAACTTCATTTCAGCGAGTAAGCCTTCTAGCCAGGACAGTTCTGCAGCAAGTTGGGCCAAAGCTCTGTATTCCGACTCCGTGCTTGAGCGAGCTACAACTGTTTGCTTCTTCGAGGACCAGGAAATTAAAGACTCTCCCAAGAAAACACAATAGCCAGCTACTGATTTCCTATCATCTGGACAACATGCCCAGTCCGCATCAGAGAAGCCGACTAAGTTGAGCGTGTTGGAAGGAGATATATGTATTCCATGATGCAAGGTGCCCTTCAAGTACCTGAGTACTCGTTTTACTGCACTCCAGTGCACTGTTGTAGGACTCTTCAGGAATTGGCTCAGCTTGTTGACTGCGAAAGAAATATCTGGGCGAGTGTGGCTGAGATATTGAAGAGCTCCTACAATACTCCTGAAGAAAGTCGGCTGAGTCAACTGTTCTCCATCATTGATTGAAAGTGGTTTACCTGCCACCATTGGAGTAGAGCAAGGCTTCACATGAGTCATTTCTGCTTTCTGTAATAATTCTGTAATGTATTTGCCTTGTGATAAATGAAATCCAGTCTCATCTCTGAACACCTCAACTCCCAAGAAATAATGTAATGGCCCAAGGTCTTTCAATGAGAATGTATTGTTCTATTTATTAATAAATGAATGCAGCTCCACTTTGTTGTTTCCTGTTATAATTATATCGTCAACATACACCAATACCATAATAATAAACTTCGATTCTTGAAGCATGAAAAACGATGAGTCGGCTTTAGAGTTCACAAATTTCCATTTCTGCAGTGTGTCTCGCAATTGATCATACCACGCTCTAGGAGCCTGTTTCAGACCATAAATTGACTTATGAAGTTTGCACACATAGTCTTCTTTTCCCTGTTCCTCAAATCCTTGAGGTTGTGTCATATACACATCTTCATCCAGAATGCCATTTAAAAAAGCATTATTAATATCAATTTGTCTAACCTCCCAATCATAGGCAGCAGCTATAGTAAGGACAACTCGAACAGTGGCTGCCTTGACCACAGGACTGAAGGTTTCGCCAAAGTCGAGACCGGGTCGTTGGTGAAATCCCTTCGCAACTAAACGAGCTTTGAAGCGCTGTAAGCTCCCATCTGCATTCAACTTTTTCTTGAATACCCACTTGCAGCCGACCACGTTATACGAATCATGCGAAGGAACAACTGTGTAGGTGTTGTTTCGTTTGAGAGCAGCAATTTCTTCCCTCATAGCCGAGTTCCACCCCTCCTGCTGAAGAGCTTCAGCAACTGAAGCAGGTTCATGTAGAGGCGAAGAGGATGTAGCATGGCCCAGGTAGATTTTAGGTTTGAAGATTCCCGCTTTTGAGCGAGTCGTCATAGGATGAGTAGGTCGTGGTTCATGAGGCGAGGAAATTGGAATTGCAGTGGGCAACTCATGCGGAGACGATGATGAACCACCTGCAATATCATCAGGAAACATAGTAATAGGAGACCCAGATGCAATATCGTGCCGTGGAGAGGAAGAGGAGCTGACAGACGGCTGGAGAGGAGAACTGGAAGAGGGTGCTGTGGGAACACTTGTTGATTCAGAGAGACTGGATGCTGTTGGAGACGTGTACACTGGGAGATGAAGCCACGAATGAGGGAGATCAAGTGTGACAGGTGTTTCAGGTTGAGTCGTATTGAGAAAACCCATATGAAATGGAAACTCCAACTCATTAAATACAACATGCCGAGATATATATATACGCCCATGAGGACTCAAACACTTGTAGCCTTTGTGCATCTCACTGTATCCCAAGTTAACACACTTGATAGTGTGGAATTGGAACTTATGGCTTTGATAGGGACGAAGGCAAGGGAAGCATGCTGAGCCAAACACTTTCAAAAATTGATAATCAGGAAGTCGAGAGTAGAGTACCTCAAAGGGGGATTTCTGAGACAAGACTGATGTTGGCAGCCTGTTAATGAGGTAGACTGCTGTATGAAAGGCTTCTGACCAGTATTTCAGAGGCATTTTTGCCTGAGCCAATAGAGTGAGCCCCATTTCGACAATATGTCGATGCTTCCTTTCGGCTCGTCCATTTTGTTCCGAAGTGTGAGGACAAGAGTGAGTAAACTGAATTCCATTTTCAGTAACAAGTTGGGTGAACGCTTGATACTCTCCACCCCAATCTGTCCTAATTCGTTTTATTTTCTGTTCAAATTGATTTTCCACAAGTGCCTTGAATTGAATAAAAGCTCTTAATGCATCTGACTTTTGTTTAAGAGGAAACAGCCAGGTATAGCGGCTATAATCATCTATAAAATGTATGTAGTACCGAAAATTGATATGAGATGCAACAGGGGCTGGTCCCCATAAATCTGTATGAATTAAATCAAGTACTTTGGCAGCTCTGTTATGCGAATTCTTAAAAGGCAAAGCATGGGATTTTCCGAATTGACAAGCATCACAAAAGGACTGTTTCTCATTGATATTGTGCTTTACATTTGACAATCTCAACACTTGATTTAAAACTAAGCTAGAGGGATGACCTAGGCGTCTATGCCAGGTATCCTTTAGGGAAATACTAGAAGAACAACTTGGCTGAACATCACTGGTTACAGCAGAATAAACATGAGTAGAACTTGCTTTGGGCGATTTTGACGACGTTGGCAGAGAGCTGAGTTGATAGAGACCGTTCTTAAGTGTTCCTTCCAGCACCACTCTCCCTGTTCGAAGGTCTTTCACACAGCAAAAATGAGGGAAAAACTCAATTGAAACATGATTATCACGGGTCAGCTTGGAAACACTAATAAGATTCTTGGTAATAGTTGGAACATGCAATAGATCATTTAACAGTAATGCATCAGTATCTGAAACATGTAGAGACCCAGTACCAATAGAACTAATTGAAAGTTGTCTACCATCACCAATAACAATTTGTTCCTTACCACCATAATCTGTTTTGTTTCCAAGCTTATCACCATCTGCTGTCAAATGATTTGTCGCACCACTATCTGCGTACCAGCTCTCATCAGTGAGCATTTGAGGAGTAGCAACCAAGGCAGCAAGATGTTGTTGTTTTTCCTTGTTCTGATTTTGCTCAAAATGAGGTGGCTGACCCATATAGGACTCATCATATCTGTTATAGCAAACAGATGCAGCATGCCCGTATTTTCCACAAACTTGGCATGTTGGTTTAGACCCAAAACCACGGCCAGATCTGCCTCCTCGACCTTGATAGCCTCTTCCTCTTGATGCATTATTTTGTGACCCAGATCCACGGCCTCCAGAATTATAAGGACCTCCTTGTGAGCGTTGCAAGCCTTGCGAACCTGAACTGTATGGCTTATGAGCAAGATTAGCAGAGAGTGACCTAGAAGAATTAAGCAGTTTGTTGTTGACATTGTTCAATCGATCTAGCTTGCTGTCAAAGCTGAGTAAAGAACTTTGAAGTTCCTGCCAGGTGAGTTGAGAACGAGATTCAAGTAAGCAAACAATAGCCAAATATTCAATATCCAGACCTGAGAGAACATTTGCATTCAGATGTTGTTCTGGATATGGTTCTCCAGCCAAAGCAAGTGAATCTGCCCAGATGCGTTTTTGCTTCAAATAATCTGTCATAGACATAGCACCCTTTCTTGTAGTTTGTATCTTAGTCCTCAAATCATCCATGTTTGCGCGAGAATGAGCTCCGTACAAGTCTTCGAGAGCTGTCCAAAGCTGAGCAGCTGAGATGCACCCCATTACTTCAGAAGCGATACCCTCTGTCATTGAGCCGTATAGCCAGCCCATTAAGAGCTGGTCATGAACGATCCAAGACTCATACTCCGGATTGACAACTTGTTCTGTAAGCTCCACCCCTTCGTCAGTTGTTTTCTCTATTGTGAGAAACTGTGGAGGGCAAACTTTGAGCCCTTTGAGATACCCATCAAGTCGGTGTCCTCTGATGATGGTGGAGACCATTGTTCTCCATAATGGGAAATTATTTCTGTCAAGTTTTAGTGAAAATGGTTGACTCAATGTATTGCTGAAAGGAGTCACCATGAGTTGAGCAGTGGCATTTTGCTGTGCGTTCATGCTTCCCTGAGCATCACTAACGTTTCCAGGACCGGTCTTCTCCGGCTGGGTTCCAGGAGTCTGACTCTCACCGGTGGACATGGCTAAGCGGCCAAACCTGGCTCTGATACCAAGATAAAAAATAAGAAAACAACATTGTTTTGTATAGAATCAGCTCAAAATCAGAGTGAGCTCAAGATTTCATTATATAGACCAGTGGGTACAAAGGAATGTTCTAGTGCCAATAAAAAGGCAATACACGTGAGTAATTACAAAAGCAAATTACAATACTCATATAACAGAATTCTGTTAGAAAAGGTACAGCTAATATTCTTTTTGATTCCATCATTTATCAGGTACACTCTTCCAGGTCACCAGCCGTACTCCTTTCCATATCAGCAGCTGAATCACCAATTTCTTTTACAAATAGACCAGAGGATATTCATAATGCAATTTGAAAATGTCAAGTTGTGAAGGAAATTTGGAGGAGAATTGGTTTTAGCAAAGTGATTAAGGATAATGATATGATTACTTTTCTTTCTAATATTACTAAACTGTTTCTTCTAATGATTTTATTCTGTTTATAATAATGGCTTGGCAAGTGTGGAGCAGCATAAATAATCTTGTTCATGGGTAGACAAGCCTTGCTCTGGGCATAGACGGGTCACGCCTGTGCCTAGGGCCCCATATAATGGGACTCAATTATTTTGAAAAATACTATTTTTTACACGTACAAAGATTACTAAAAATTTGAAAAATATCATTTTATATATAAATTTTTTATAGGGCACCCATTACCACTCAGGCTAGGCCCTGTGGGCAGATTGTGCAAAGACCAATGACTATTAGTGTGCTCATGGTAATAAGAAAACCAAGAAACTAAGTCTAGTCTACGAAGATATGGCCTCCTCTCCTCATGGTCAGTTGTATGTTACTATAGATGTTGCGTAAGTTAGAGGAGTGAACAATAGAGTGATTATCATAGATTTCTAGAGGTGTTGTTCCCAAATTTGGTGAGTTATATGTGATATATAGGATGGAATTAAGTTAACCTAAGATTTAAAGTGCCAAATTTTTTACATCATATCAAACTATTTGGTGTCTACAAAACTACATAATGCCAAAAAAAATTAGAGCTGGAAGATTTATTTACTCTCCAAAATTAATATATATATACAGGGGACGACTACAGTGGAGGTAAGCATTTACATTCACCGGTAAGGGTGTCTCTATTTTTTGCAAGTGAAAAAATTATAATCCAAATTTTTTTATATAATGGTATACATTATAGTTATTTGAGACATTCCAACCGTTATTAGAAAATTCAGAATAATTTACGGTACTAAAAACAAACTTTAAAATAACTTGTTTCACACGTATAAAACAAGCTTCAAAACAATATGTTTTTTATTTTTAGCACTGTAAATTATTTAGAATTTCCTAACAATTTGTGGGGATTATGAATAATTAAATTATACACCGTCATATAAAAAAATTAGATTGTAATCGATCCATGTATCGAAAACACAAAAAATAGATTGTTTTTAAGCTTGTTTTATATACCCGCTCGAAACAAATTATTTTGAAAAAAAAATCAGCGCTGTAAATTATTCGAAATTTTCTGAAAAATGGTAGGATGCCTACTATAATTACAATATACACCGTCATATAAAAAAATTAAATTATAAATTATTCCCGTGCTAAAAATAAAATCACATTTATTAGTGGGAATACATCTACGAATATATATATATATATAGAGAGAGAGTATTCACACTAAATTTATCCTACTTTTTCTAAATTAATTTATTCACGATAAATTTATTTTTGCTAAATTAATTTCTTTCTTACTTTTGTTTCTCAAACATAATTTATTTTTGCTAAATTAATTTCCACGTTTTACATGCATGTATATATAATAATTATTCTTGGGTGATTCTAGAGATTTTGCTTAATGATTCGAATTCCCAAACTAATGCTGGTGAGAATATAGACAAAGTTAATTAAAGCAAGTAATTCCAATTCTTTATTGAAAAATAAAATTTAAAAGTTACTTCTACACGCTTTACGTTTACTTATTAAAACTGAATATTAAAAAAAAAAATTCTTTTTCTTTTTCTTTTCCTTTGTGCAATATATACCAACAATCTACGTTTATATCATCCACAAATTTTAAATATTCCCCAAAAAGTAAAAAAAAGCAATGTGAGTGAGTGTTATTATTGGAAAAACCTTAGCCATGTGTAATGAAACTCATCATCTTTCCAGTACAGTTATAATTTGAAAGAAAAAAAACAAGTGATGAGATCGATTTGACTTGATATACAAGGAAACGTTAAATTGATTGGACGTTAGATTATTAGTCACTAATCTCATAAATTATGTATACTCAAAAGGCCACAAATTGAATTAAACAGAGTAAAATAATTTATATGTTTTACGTAGCTATTTTCTATAGCGTTTCAGCAAAAAATGCATGCATATGCGTGCCCTAGGTGGGGTAATACATTGAAGAAGGCTAGTTTTTTTTTTGGCAGCTACTAATTAATTTAGAGTAATTATTAAATGAAGAAAATAACAAGAATAATTGAAGAAAGAAGTGAAATAAGAAATGTGATATAAAGTGAATTAATCCAATATATATATATATATATATATGGGGAGGCTTCGGTGCAGCTAGGGCTCGGTTTGAGTATTTAAATAATTTTTTTTTTTTTTATGATAATGTACGTTGTTGTTAATTAAGATATCTTGTAAATTTTCAAAAAATTCCGAATAATTTACGGTGTCGAAAACAAGATTGTTGCACTCGTGTCTGTTTTTTGTATGCGTGTGTAAAATTCAATTGTTTGAACCTTGTTTTCGGCACCGTAAACTATTCGAAATTTTTTGAAAATTTACAGGATGTATTAAATGACAACAATGTACAATATTATAAAAAAAATTGAAAAAAAAAAATTATTTAAATGTCTGAACCGTATATTGACTTCACCGATGTAACCAAAAAGTTGACTGCACTGAAATACTACTATATAGTTGGAGACCTCCAATCCATAATGGGAAAAATGTTTGGATGGCATAGATGAAGCAGAGAAAGCTGGTCCTAATTATAAAAGTCTCTGTCGTTTAGGGCAGCAAAGCAAAGATGACGACGCTACAAAAACAAACAACATTTCATTGTCATACCCCATCTCCTTAAACATTGTGCCATATCATATAAATATTAAAAAAGAAAACCATATGTCTTTATTTTTATATCAAAATTCTTAGCTATTTTATAATACAAAATTTGCCTAACGTTCGTCTTTATTAAATAGTTAATGGTTTTATGACAATATGTACGCGAAAATTTATAGAAGTTGACTACAAAGTGTTGTATTTTGTATATGATTACGATAACTAGTTTTAGTTTCCCGGGTATTAAAGGTGGTGTCAAACGCCACAGAAAAGTGACCTATTGTTAGTGTTTAATCTAATATGAGTCATATATTTTAACTTACTAAATATTATTGAATATAACTAACCAATTATAAAGTGTTACCTCATGTAGTATTAGATATCTTAAGTTACTAAATAACAACACTCTATTTCTCTTCTATATAAAAAGTGTGTAAATAACAGAAATTCTTAGTTGTAACGGTTTATTTTGTTAACTTTAACGAAATATTCTAAATATTTAACAGAACACAACTTTAAAATTAACTAAAAATAGGAGCAATACATAAGCGAGTACCCTTGAGTAATATTGGAGCCCAACCTCAAGCGAAAACCTGCTCAATAACCTACTCAAATCACTCACTCTCTCTCTCTCTCTCTCTCTCTCTCTCTCCCGAAGCTCCTTCTCTCTCTCTCTAGCTAGTCTCTCCCGTGGCCAAATAGCCGCCTTGCCATCGCTGCCAAACGCCACGCGCCGCCGTAGGAGATGCGCTGCCCCCAAAACCTCTAACCCTCGGAGCTCAGCCCCTCACGAGCCGCCTAAGACCCTCAAAGTGCTCGTCGAAGTTTATGCGATTTTGGGTTTTCCCAAACTTTTCGACCACTTTCCGCCCACCTCGAGCCACCACGAGATGAACCACCAACACCACCATATTCCTTGCATCCTGGGCTTCAAAACCCACTAAAAAATTAGACCCAATGGCCACTGTGGAGTGGTGGCGCCGCCACTTACTTCGGCCATTCTTTTAGGGCTCGCAATGCGAGTCCTAAAAACATTCTTTTAGGACTCGCAATGCGAGCCCTTAAAACATTCTTTTAGGACTCGCAATGCGAGCCCTTAAAACATCTGCAAGTCATAAAAAAATCTCAGTTTTTAAGGCTCTCAAATAGAGGACTCGCGCCCTGCGAGTCCTAAAAGCTTTAAAAAGCTTTTTTTGTAGTAGTGTTCGAATATGAAAAATCAAGGTAGATAGCAAGCCTTGTAGTCGTTAAAGGTTTTTGCATTCCAGATGGTCCAATCAAGCTCCCATTCTAGCTGAGATCTGTGAGCAAACCTAGCCACAATATGAGCAACAAAGTTTACCTCCTTTGTAATTTTCATGACTTCCCACTCTCTAAAACAAACAGTCCAGTTGAGGAACCCCTTTTATGCAGTTTTGTAACGCCATTGTCTGTGTTGACTGCCCAACAACTATCGCTCTGGAATAAATTGTGACTAGATTGAGTTTGTAGTTGTTTTAGCAGCTAGTAAAACCGTTACCTTTGCTTTCACCAAATTTTGGTCCGTTTGAGGAATTTGGGCAGCTAATAACTCTTCCCTCATGATCTCTACTGTAATGCCCCAAAATCCTTAATAAGGTTTAGAACCTTGATCAGGAGGGCGGGAGGGCCATAATTGATTTATTATGCCATTAAATGATTATATGCATGTTTATGTGAATTATATTATAATATGATGATAAATGCATGCATATGGGTCCATTTTTAATTATAAGGACATTTTGGTAATTTGGCCCGTTGAGGGCGTGATTGTGTATTTTCATGCATGTGGGTGAATTATGATTAATACCACATTATATGTTGATTTGTTCGAGCCATTATGTAACGACCCAAAATCACTAATATGGCTTAATGGCCTTGATTAGTGTGCCGGGAGGGCATAAGTGGCTTATGTGTGTGTTTATTAATTTAATGCATGATTATATGATAAGCATGCTTGTATGGTTATATGAATGCAAATGTGATTATATGCTATAATTGTGAGAACCACATTATCATGTGGGTAAATCTGCAGCATGCGGCTTGAGGCGATCCTAGGGAGCTAGTTAGCAAGAAGTCACAACGGGGCCTAATATTTTACTTGGGGCAAGTCAAGGGGGTATTTCAGGTACTAGATGATTATTTGGGTTATCAGGTCATGGAAATAAATAATTGGAGATATATCTGAGGTTAGGAAGTTTAGGCGAGAATACTGGGGAATTTTACCATTTTTCCCTCGGGGACGTTTCCGGTACCCCGAGCCTTGGGATTGGTTTAATTGCTTGAGGATAGATAGATAAAACTTAGAAAACAGTGGAAACATTAGAAACCGGCCCTACTCTCTCTCTCTCTCTCTTTCTCTGATTAGTGCTCAAAAGATGTCATTTTATCAAGTTTAAGTTCAAATTAAATTAAGTTTTGAATAATATTTTCTTGAATTTATTATGATATATTCTTTAAATGGAAAATATTAGTTTTAATTTAATTTAAAAATATTTTATATGAATTATAATGCATTTGAGCCTAATTAAAAGAAAAAGAAAAGAAAAGAAAAGAATTAAACTTGAAAAATGAGAGCTGAAAAATAATATTATTGTAGTTAACTTCTCTTTTTCATTCCAGGCCCAACACAGGCCCATGATTCCTACAGCCACATGCATCCTCCTTGCACCACGTGTCCCTGCCAACCTTAAATTCCATTCAGCTTCCTTTCCACCTGCATTGACCCATATGCACATATATGCATATCCTTCAGCATGTTAACGTGACCATTCCACAAAGGCCCAAATGCATATGAAAGCCCAACACACCATGCACCCAAGCAGCAGCTCCAACGACAAGCTTCACTCCAACGTGAACGTGACCAGCCCAATTCTCTTCTCAACAACATCACATGCCCCTCATCATTCCATGTCCAAAGGCCCAAGGCACCCAACGACCCAATCAAGGCCCAAGGCATTTTCTTCAGCCAAGGCTGCCTACGTGGCACTCTCTCATTGGTTGAAAATGGGTCAAAACCCTCTTGTGTCACCAGCCATGTTTTGTGGGTATTGGGCTTTGTAAATTGCTATTTTGAGCTTTATAGATTATGTTTTTGTGGTATTTTAGAAAAAGAGCATTTTGACTATACACAAAAATAACTAGGGTAATATTAATAATAAGATTTGATTTTTCAAAATCATATTTTATTATTAATATTTCAGATTTATTTTGTAAACCTCATTTTGTTGTTTAATTTCTTTTTAGTCATTTTCCCCATCTATAAATAGGGACACTTTCTTCACATTTGGTATGTAATTTTTAGAGTAGATAAACTATAGCAAAATTTCCACTCACTTTCTTCTCATATTTTCTTCTTAGAATTTTGTGAGAATCATGAGCATAATGGCCTAATCTTCCTAGGAAGGTTAGGAATGATTCCATATGCAAGTGATGTTATTTTGCTACTTTGATTTACTATGTTCTTAATGTAATATATTTGAGTTATTTATGTTCTTTAATCTCTATCTTTATTTTGCTATCTTTATTTACTTATGCTAATAGTATATATGATTAGTCATGCTCTTTCTATGTGCTTCTAATTAGAAAAAGTAATATTGATACATAATTTTATGTCTAATCTTCTATTGCATTATTGCCCTTGGGTATTTTGTCATTTTTAGATTTTTCATAAGATTAACTTTGTGCTTTTAAAGTAAAGAACTTTATAACTCAAATGGACTTTTGTTAGAAAAGAATATGGACTTTAATGTTAGATTTTCCAAGTAAATGTTGGGATGTGAACTATTTACTTGTGTATTTTTGTAAATCAAGTAACCAAGTAACTAAGCAAGCATATGGATGATTCTTGAAACCTTTCATTTTCTCAAACTCTTGATTACATCTTACATTTATTTCACTTATCTCATTTCATCACTTTATAAAAAATACAATACCAAAATCTCAAACTTCTTTCCATTTACAATTTTATTTACTTCTTGTTACTAACTTTTTGTGTTATTTTCTACTAACCTTTTGATTTTAGGTTACCTCCTTGTGGATCGACCGCCCGATCTTACTACAACTACCGCTTAGTGTAGTCACATTTTGGGCGTTAAACACTCTCCTTCTCTCTCAAGGAAATCACTAAAAACTAATGGGATTTGGCTGGGAATTCAGTGGAAGCTAGGGAATCAAACTAGAAGCTAAGGTAAGCACTGAATTTCATTTTTTATCAGTTGAATATGAGGTTTTTGGGCTGGAATCTAAGAGTTCTTAGGTTCTTAATTTCAAGGTTGAATTAAGGTAGGAAGCTTGGGAGTTAGCTCAGAATTTGCTTAGAGAAGTGGTTCTGCAGTGGAGGTAAGCTCGAATTTATGATCTAATGGTTGAATTATGGTGTTTCATGGCTGGTTTTTATGTTTTTAAGCTTCTGGGTTTCAAAAATTAAAATGGGATTTTAATGAGTTTCTAAGCTAGGTTTTTGCTGGATTATGTTGCTAGAATCATGTTAGAAGTTTTGTGATCAATGGGCTTTGGAATTAGGATGGTTTGGAGTGGTTTTGAGCAAGGTTGGGATGTTAAAAATTGTGGATTTTCTGGGCACGAGGGGCTGGGTCGCGGCTCTGTTCTAGAGTGTCGCGGCTCTGCGAAGCAAAGAAGAGCCAAGGAGGCTCTGCAGTAGGGAAGCACCGCGGCACCACAGGGCAGGGCCGTGGTGCGTGTCTGTGGTCAGAGAGGCCTAGCCTCTGTTTTAAGGGGCGGGCCACGGCGCAACCCTTAATGGAATTTTTGGTTATTTGAAGGTTTTAAGCGCGGAAATCTAACCTAGGGTTCTCGGGATCGATTCCACCACCGTGCTTGGTGGAATTCGATGTCCCGGAAGCTAGAACTTCACCCAGAAACCTTTATTCGAATATTAATTGAATCCCTTATCTTGGTTGTGACTAGGTAAAGGCTTGGGCTCGGGAGACAGATCGTGCTCAAAGGGAATTTCTCGTAATCGAAGCGTTTGGAAATTAAAGGTACGAAAGCTGCACCTGATTGTGGATTCATAATGGGACTAAGGGTTCCTCTGTTTGTATGCTCTATAGATGATGGTATTATACCATATAAATAGTAGACAAACGACCTAAGAGTGTCGGAGTTTACATTAGCTCTCAGGGCGCGACTCGCCCACTGGTAGCTGAGGACAGGTTATTATGCACTGAGCTCGGTTTAAGCGGGCCGGAGTCAGTGGGGTAAACAGAGGGTGCGACCTAAGGGTGTCGACCCTATTTATTGTGTAATCTGGTTGTTGTGGTTGATTATTGAATATGATATGCTGAATGGCTAAGTGTTAGCTTGTGAGTTCATGTGTTATGTCAATGAGTTACATGTTTATTAGAGATTGCTAAATGTTTAGACATGCTTAAAGAGTTTACGATTATTATCAGTACCTGTGTTATGATATTACGCTTTCTTGCTGGGCCTTGGCTCACGGGTGCTTCGTGGTGTAGGTAAAGGCAAGGGCAAGCTTGACCAGCCTTGATTCGGAGAGCTCTGGGAGCATAATGTACATGAATAGCTGCTCAGCCGCCACAGTTGAGGGGAGACAGGGACAAGAGAACCATAAACATCTGTTTTTCCTTTAGAATGGCTAGTGGTTGTTATACACTGGAAATTTTGTAAACAGATTTTTTGATGTTGTCTCTTTTGGGATCCCATGTATAAAATGTTTAATTATATAAAAAAGTATCTTTTGAAACCAAAACCTTTTAACCCTAGCGCACTAATGACTTTAGCAAACACGTTTTTAACTAGTTAACTTGATTAGCAAGCCCTGCACCTTTATAAATACACAGTGTAACGGTCTTGGCTATCCAGGGCGTTACACATTCGGCATGAGACGATCATGGAATGCAAGTTTTCAATTTGGTCATAACAGAGTTAGTTTCGGGGCTCGAGGTGAGTCTCAGAGTAATTTGGTGATTACAACATTGCTGGGAATTAAAGGGTAATGGAATATGAGTTATTAACATTTAAGAATATTGAGAATAACAGGAATTGGATGATGTTAATTATGATTAACGAAATAGGCGGGAAATGATGGTTTTGCCCTTGGTGGCCTTAAGAGGATTTGAAATGACCTAAGAGTATTTTAGTCTTTTCACCCTAAAGGATATATATTAGCCATTAGATGGCTGTGGAAGTAACCAAAATAGAGCAAATGTTCCTCTTTTCCCGTGCACCATTTCTCCACCTTTTCTCCTTGAATTTTTGAGCTTAATTTGGGGAATCAAGCTAGAGAACCAAGCCTTGAGGGTTTTGGGTTATGCTCTACCATTGAAGAGGGTGGTAAGCTGAGATTGAGGTGAGTTTCTGGCTATTAAAATCTTAGTTCTTGCTCTGTTTTCATTTGAGTTTCAGTTGGGTTTTGGAGTTGGAATGTTGAGAATTTGATTGGAGTTTTGTCTATGGTTACTTGGGTTATGATGCCTAGGACATATGTAGATGGTTTTTGGGTTCAATTGGGACTTAAAATGAGGTTTGGAAGCTTTAATTTATTTATAATGTTTTACAAAATAATTTTCGTGACATACTCGACAAAGTGCTGAAAATTCTAATTTCTAAACACCATCTGAAAGGCTATTTGGCCAAAATTAAATATTTTTTTTGTTTTACAGAATAACAATAAAAATAAAAGAAAATATATTATTTAATAAAGTAACATTATAAAAAATTTAATTTCACTAGTTACTCCTTTTGATTCCATGTGTTCATATACCCAAAATGCCACATTTGGATTCTCTTTCCATCTCTGTTCCCACCTTTTACTAATACTATTTCTTAAAAGGGTCTATGTACTTTTAGACTTTGTATTTTGACTTATTATTTGTTTTGATATTGTATTTTGACAAATTACTTTTTGGATTCTGTGTTTTCTAAAATAATTCAAATAGACCTCTAAACTCGATTTTGATCAAAGTTTTTTGAACTAAAATCACAAATAATTCATCAAACTAACAACTCAGAACAAAAATATAATCATTCTGCCTAAGAACTGTGTTGTTATATTCAAATTTTTATTCATCAAAATCAGATTTATAAGTCTATTTGAATAATTTTACAAAACATAGAATACACAAAATAATTTGTCAAAACACAAAATCAAGACAAATAATGGCCAAAACACAAAGTCTTAAAATGGAATAAACCCTTCTTAAAATCGTTTTCGGCAAATAATTTTTTAAATATTATTTTGTAAAATAATTTATCTAAAATATTATTCGGGAAAATATTAAATCTCAAATGTTTCTAATTTGAATATGAGATCTCAATAATAAATTACACAAATCGTGATCATATGTAATGTCGAACAAGTTAAGGTAAATACTCTATTTATATATATATAGACAAATTGTTACCCTGTTTTACCGGGACTAAAACAGAGGTTTAATCAATGTAAAGGTTTTTACGATTGATCCACGTGAAGATCAAAGAACCACTCCACTCCAAATCAAAGCCATAACATTTTGGAAAAACCAGAGCCACACTGTCTCACTCTCTGCACCAAAACGAAACGGTGACACACACACCCAGCTTATAAAAAAGGAAACTTTGCATGTAAATGCCTAGACAAGTGTCGTTGCACAAAACCAAGGCATAGCTTAGGTGTGAGAGAGAGTCAGTGCTGTTGAATTTACTAGTCTTATTTGCTCCCACCACAACACCCACTTTCAGCAGAAGAAGCTAGGCTAGCCCAGCCTCAATCGGCTGCTCCTTCTCTCGATTCTTCTCTGCCTTTTTCCTGGGTTGTGATGATTCCTTACACCATTACATATCTTTTTACTGTTCCTATATTCTTCTTCTTCTTCTTTACCACGTGGTCTTGCTCTTCGTAACGCCTAGCTTAGCCTCTTAGTCTCGTATTTTGTCTTGATGGGTTGCTCTTGTTCTTCTCTATATGTGTAAAGTTCAAAGCTTTTGGGCCATGGGTTCCGTTCTTCGGTTTAGGAAGCTTTGCTTTGTGGAGCCAGTAGTAGGGTTTCATTGTACTACGACGACCCAAAAGAATGAAGAGAAAGATGAGAACGGTGTCGTTTTAAAAGATGAAGATAAGGAGAATAAGAAGAAGAGGAGCAAGAAGCAACCAAAGGAATGGAGGTGTGTAGATAGTTGTTGCTGGTTTATTGGGTATTTGTGTACCACTTGGTGGCTTCTGTTGTTTCTCTACCACAGTTTACCACCCACAATAACTGGTTTTCATGTACCGGAATCGCCCGGGGAGAGGCTCAGGCGAGAGGGCTTGACACCACTTCACCCTGTTGTTATGGTCCCTGGCATAGTCACTGGTGGGCTTGAGCTTTGGGAAGGCAGGCCTTGTTCTGAGGGACTTTTTCGTAAGAGGCTTTGGGGTGGTAGTTTCACTGAAATCTTCAAAAGGTTTGACATTTTTCTTTATACAAATTCTACTTGATATTGACTTTGATAGTGGTGGTTATTTTACTAGACTAGTACTGTCAACTAAGACTTGAATGAGTTACAATTTGATTGAAAATTACACTTTGTAAATGACTTTTTTTGTTAGTTTCAAATCGGACTGAATTTTTGAACCCTTTTGTGGAATTTTTTTAGGCCATTGTGTTGGTTGGAACACCTATCACTACACAACGAAACAGGGCTCGACCCGCCTGGGATTCGAGTCCGAGCGGTTCCAGGACTTGTTGCAGCTGACTATTTTGCTCCTGGCTACTTTGTTTGGGCAGTTCTTATCGAGAATTTAGCCAAAATTGGTTATGAAGGGAAGGACATGTATATGGCAGCCTATGATTGGAGACTATCTTTTCAGAATACAGAGGTATGTAACTCTGCTTCTCATATTCATTGTCAATACAAAGAATACTGATATGTGTTTTTTCAAACGGGAACAATGCAGATTAGGGACCAAGCTCTAAGTAGATTGAAGAGTAAAATTGAGCTCATGTATGTGACCAATGGCTATAAGAAAGTGGTGGTGGTGCCTCATTCTATGGGGGTCATTTATTTCCTTCACTTCATGAAATGGGTTGAATCACCTCCACCTATGGGAGGTGGTGGTGGTCCAGATTGGTGTGCCAAGCACATCAAAGCAATCATGAATATTGGTCCAGCTTTTCTTGGTGTTCCAAAGGCTGTAAGTAACCTATTTTCGGCCGAGGGTAAAGATGTGGCATTTCTCAGGTTTGTTTTTGCAATCCTTTTCTCATATTTTGAACTTTGGCTATATTGTTTTCAATACATCAGAAAAGTATAAGTAGCAGCAAAAGGACTTTGTGGGAGCAACTCATATTATTATCTTTAGTTTATAATGGAATTTGAACTCTTGGCCCTTGCAGGGCTATGGCTCCGGGAGTTTTAGACTATGACATTCTTGGCCTTCAAACACTTGAACATCTTATGCGAGTTTCTCGAACTTGGGATTCCACCATTTCATTATTGCCAAAAGGTGGAGATACTATTTGGGGCAATTTAGATTGGTCTCCTGAGGAAGGACTTAGTTGTGATTTGGATAAGAGAGGAAATACACAACAACTCTCTTCAAGTGACACTAATTTCAATCACAGTGATGGAGGTAGAGGTTTTCGAATAAAAGAGCCTGTTAAGTATGGAAGAATAATCTCTTTTGGAAAGGCAGCATCACAGATTCCTTCTTCTCATCTTCCTCCTCCTGATTTGAAGGTACATAGAATTGTTGAATTTGGTCACTTGCTCGAAAAATTAATTTACATTGTAACAGAAATGTGGCACTAGTATTAAGTATGATTCTAAAAATTTATTGGCAGGAACTTCTCCAAATGCGATCCTCAACTGGACTTAATTTATCATGTAGTGGTGAGGTTTGGACTGAATATGATGAAGTAAGCAGAGAAAACATCAGAAAATTAGCTGAAAACAAGGCCTACACAGCTGAAAATGCCTTTGATTTACTGCGTTTTGTGGCTCCGAAACTGATGCAACGGGCCGAGGCTCACTTCTCTCATGGAATAGCTGATAATCTTGATGATCCTAAGTACACACACTACAAGTACTGGTCAAATCCACTTGAAACCAAGTAAGTTCACATTACCTATCATAACCATTTTGAAATCAATTGAAGCACAAAACCTTATAAATGTCTGTTACAGGTTACCTCATGCTCCTGATATGGAGATTTACTCTCTCTATGGAGTTGGAATCCCTACAGAAAGATCATACGTGTATAAAATGTCTCCTTCAAGCAAGTGCAAGAGCATTCCATTTCGAATAGATAGCTCGGCCGATGGCCAAGCAGACAGCTGCCTAAAGAATGGAGTATACTTTGTGGATGGCGATGAGAGTGTTCCGGTTTTGAGTGCAGGCTTCATGTGTGCCAAAGGGTGGCGAGGAAAGACTAGATTCAACCCGTCCGGCATAGCTACTTACATAAGAGAGTACCGACACAAAGCGCCATCGAGCCTGCTGCAGGGCAGGGGTTTGGAGAGTGGTGCACATGTTGACATCATGGGAAATGTTGCTTTGATTGAAGATGTTTTGAGGGTGGCTGCTGGAGCCAGTGGCAAAGATATTGGAGGCGACCGCATACATTCGGATATCATGAAAATGTCTCAGAGAATAAATCTTCAGCTGTGATTATTATGAATGATAATCATCACTAGAAGATGATGATGAAGTTTGAGGAGGGAGTGAAAGAAGTTCCAATGGACTTTGAGGCTGCTAATAATGAGGCTGCTGCTATGCTGCTCAGAAGAGAAAAAACAAGTGTTCAAAGTGATCAGAGTATGAGAATAGAAAGGCATAAGTATTTCACTCTAGCTAGCAATTCAGTTGGTTTTTTTTATTTGTAATTTTCTATATATGAACAAATTACCAATGTGCTGTTAGATTGGCTCAAGCTAACAAAGGATTTTATAACTGCTTGTGCATTTTAAGATTCTGCTTTTATTTTATTATTTTCCCCTAAAAATTTGTATATAAAAGAAAAAAAAGGTTAAAATTAGTATTAATTAATTATTGACACTATATTGTACAAGTGGTTTGAGTATTAATGATTATGATAGAGTTCATAAATGGAGAGACTGATATATTTTTATATATATATATATATATATATATTTATATACTCATTGCTCAATTTTGATATGTGGGCTTTGGATTGGGCTGTCTTATTGGCTGATCATGAATTAGCAGGCCAATTTGGGTCACATTGACAAAAATAAATTGCTCATTCCTCTTTGGGAAATTAACATAAATAGTATATTATGTGATAATCGTGGATTAATTTAGTAATAGAATAAATCTTAAAAAAATAATGAGTGCAATAAAGTTTACTACATGATAGGAAATTAAAAATGATAATAAGGGAGAATCCTCATAAATTATAATTAGTGAGAAATGAAATAAGTTGCTTTATTTTTGGTTTCAAACAATTTCCAAAATAATAGTTTGGCAACTTACTTTCTTATGAATTGACAAATAACTTGTGATTAAATGACAAATGGAAATAATATCTAACATTTTATAATCCAACAATGCCATATGGATCACCTACTGCAATGAAAAAAATTGAGACTTTTTTTTTTGGCTGAAGATAACTTGAGACTCGTTACATTACACCTTTTATATCACATGATAACACTCAACTACTCTTTAATATTAAATTCAAACAAATAGCATGTTAAGAAAAGTTTATAATAATTAATAAAAAGTCACCATCATTAATAATGAAAACTTAACCACTTAAAAACATAGTACATCGATCGATTATTATTTGGGATTTTTTCATTTATATATTTATGAAAAAAATTTCTTTCATTTATATATATATATAAATATATGTAGGGTTTATACTTTTTTAAACCCTGTGTTTTATCTCATTATCTATTTGGATCCTGTATTTTGACAAATTATTTTTTGGACCTTATGTTTTGTAAAATGGTTCAAATAGACCCATAAACCTGAATTTGATGAAAAAAAAATTGAGTATAACAACACAGTTCTTAGACAGAATGACTATATTTTTGTTTCGAGTTGTTAGTTTGATGAATTATTTGTGATTTTGGTCCAAAAAACTTTGATCAAAAATGGGTTTAGGGGTCTATTTGAACTATTTTATAAAATATAGAGTCCAAAAAATAATTTGTCAAAACATAGAGTTTAAATAAGTAATGAGACAAAAAAATAGAATCTAAAAATGTATAAACCTATATATATATATATATATATATATACTAAAATTTATATTTTCAAAATTACGGTTTACATAAAAATCATTATGCATTTATGTTTTTTGCATGGCTTTGCTTCATTGTTCTTTGTGACCAGTCACAGTGTAACTTGTTATTTTATTTTCGATAAAATTTGAAGAAAAACTTGACAATTGAGAGTTGGTATAAAAACGCATAAACTGTCCATTTAGCAAGAAGAGAACGGTGTACATTTATCAATATATTGCCAGTAGTAAACTTCTTTCCATCCTTGTACAAATAAAAATTTAGTAAGATATATTTTTCAGTCTTGAATATAAATAAAGTGTAACAAAACATAAAATAAAGAAAGGATAAAATACGTTGACTACTAAGCATACCCATGCCATCAATTTACACGAGATAAATACTTTTCAATACTCTCATAAACAGTAATTGCAACTTATTATAAAAATAAACAATTTTTTAGGGATCGATTTTAAATGGTATTTATTACATAATATGATTTTTTTTTGTAATTACTAATTATTTTTCCAAACATGATAATAGTAATTCATAAATAATTACCATTTGACATTTAAACACACATTGTATTTTAATATATAGTGTAATTACTCAAATATATAATTACTACTCAGTAATTACACAATTACTTTTAAACACGCCCTTAATGTTAATACCATCTAGCAACGAACGCACCAGTTTCATTTACCATATATCTGTTGGGTGTAATTACTTTCAATAATCATTAAAATATTATTATAATCTTCTTCTTGTGTGTACTAGAAACGGCAACTCTAGTTAGTGGGGATTTAACATTGTTAGTTAATTAATGTATTATTATTACCTAAAGTTAGTTAAATAATTTGTATAGTGTCTTCCCAGTCAAGCTTAATTAGATTTACTACCTTCTTAATCACACTTCAAAACATGTAAAGCATAACGTGAAAATTTTATAATATTGTCCTTCATTCGAAGTATATAAAATTAAACGTTAAGGTCATTCATGGCAACAGGTAACATCGACGATTTTGTGGAGGATCTGGTAAGATGATGAGTGGGCTCTGAAATAATTTGTTTGAAATTGTCGCTGCAAAATAGTCATTTAAATGTTGAAAAAATAGCTTAACTTTTTTTGTTTTGAGGCGAGAATTCCGTGTTTTTTATAAAAATAAACAAAATAAATAATAATTTAATTAATAATAAGGGCATGTTTGAAAACAATTGTATAGTAATTACATATATGAGTAATTACACTGTATTTTAAAATGCAAGTTGTGTTTGGATGTCAAGTTATAATTATTTATGAATTTCTATTGTCATGTTTGATAAAACAGTTAATAATTACACATAAAAATAATATTATATAATAAATATTATTTAAAAATTGATAGTAAACACCAAATTCTCATGGGGGCTATGAAATTGGATAGTGTAATTGAGACCTCCAATTACATGATTATCATGTAATTATATGGTCATACAAACATGTCAAATTGAGCAATTACTCCAGATTACACTCAATTCCAATTACGTTGACTTTATTTCCAAACTCATATATCCAAAATAATATTTATCATAAATAAATAATAATATCCTTAAAGCACATACTTATTTACTAGTATTGTCAAATGAAAGACAATATATCTTACTAGGACTCTATATATCTTAGGTTGGTAGTACTGTCATCGATCGCCGTTGTCCTGATCATGTATAAAGTCTCTAAATGACAATGGCTGAGGTTGTGGTAGCCTAGTGCTAAGCATAATCTGTATCAGTTCTTGGATAGTTGCATGCCTTTGAGAATTATTAGGAGGCGCATTCCTATGATGATGATGATGATGATGATGATGATGATGATGATGATGATGATGATGATTGTTGAGACTGTGATTGATGATGATTCTTATTATAACAGCTGGGGGGGAATGATTTTGAGCCCTGATGAGCACCAACTTCCAGATTATATCTATTATCTCGTGGAATAGAAACTTCTACGGTAACGGTAGTCTTTGCCTCTTCTATAGTTGGTCTACTTTCACGAGTCTTTCTCTCCCGGGAAAGCATTTCAGCAAAACTGCTTAATTACAAACAAATTATATATATATATTAATATTATATAGTTATACACAATATATTTACCATATTATTAGAATATATAAATTTTTTAAAACTGTCTACCAATAATAATTTATAAGGATTAAATGATTTTTTTTTTATAAGATTGGGGGAAGAATAGAAACTGTTGAAGAAAAGATCAAAATATATAGAATTATAATATTTACACAAAAAATATACTAATAATCAAAATATATACACTAATTATTAAGACCATAATAAATATATGAAATTTAAAAATTAATTTTGCCAAAATAATAGTATCTATACATATTCACACAATTCACAACATGTCAAAACTTAATAAATATAACATCATATTTAGTGTAATATCTATTTTATTATATATGGATGGATATTTATTATATACCGTGTAAGAGCTTCTCCATTTGTCGTAGTTCCATGTTTAGGAGAATAGATACCAGTTTCTAAGTTAACCATTGAAACAGGTTTCTTCAACAGCTTTTCTCCAATTCCCACAAGGTTCTTTAGGTTTTCTTTAGTAGCAATATCCACCGAAGATTCTTTTTCACTTAATGTGTCATCCTACATAATCAAAATAATTAATATATATATATATATGAGACAATTCTTCACTTTAAGTACTATTGGCAGGACGACCTTTCAACAGTTTTCGGCGCGATTTTTTTTATGACTGTGTATATTGTAGCTATTTAGAACATTTGTGCGATTTTTAGAAAATTCTGAATAGTTTACACTGAAAACTAGGTTTAAACATATTGTTGCCCGAGTGACTAATTTTTTTTATGCGCGTGGAAAACAACATGTTTGAACCTAGTTTTCAGTACTATAAACTATTCGGAATTTTCTGAAAATTTGCAGGATGTTCTAAATAACTACAATATACACGATCACACAAAAAATCGCGCTAAAAACTGTTCACGAGTCGAGAACAATAAAGAGCTTTACCGGTATGACTTAAAGTGAATCCCCGTAAGAGAATGAATTCTGCTATATATATACATACTAACTTTATAATTTGACATTAAAAATATATCTATGTAAACAAAGTAACCTGGATTCGAAGGTAGTTTTTCTCGGAGTTGAGAGCTTGAAAAACAGTAGAGAGAAATAAATCAGTCATGTCACTACTAGCTTGAGTAAAAATATCAAGCAAGGGAACAGAGTTGTGACTTTTCAACCATCCCAACAGACCCCATTTTGCAGCCTCATCAGCACTATATTTGTCCTCTATTTTTACCGAACCAGTTCCTATCGATAGAACCAAGAAACGGCCGAACTCCATCGGCTTTATTTGAAAGAAGTCAGGATTGTTTTGGTGAATTTCTTTCGACACTTCATTTATAGCAACCAAAGCCTAAAATAATTGAAAATGAAATTAATATGGTTATAAAGTCATAACGCCTTTACACATTTACTAATACATAGTAAATATTATTTGAAAATTGCAAAAAATAATACTATATGTTACTGCAATGAAAACTACGTACAAAGAAGTATAACCCTTTGCTACACATATCTCGAAGAACATGCTAAATTTCACTCTAGAATTATCCTTATTAATACTATATATTAATACCTCTTAGAAGCCATCGATCTTAATTTAGATCCATAATTAAGAAATTACATGTTTCTACTATAGCTTATCCGTTATTTGGGTTCAAATTTGTGGTTTTACAAGTTCAAGCCCTTTTCAACCATTAATAATAACTCTTTCTTCAAAAAACGAGTTGGTATTGTTTTGGGATATTAAAGTTTTATTGTCTAACTTTATTGGACATCTTTAATTCACATTAGTCGCAAATGATAATAAAATAATAAAACGACTCATGGATTAGCCTAGCATGCTCTTAGGCTAAACACTAGACTTTTTTTTTTTTTTTGTCTTTTTGGATGAATGAGATTATTTCTTCATCTTAAGCTCATTCCATCACTTTTACAAAAAAAAAATATATATATCAAAATTATTATTTGAGACAATGATGATTTGTTCTCTTACGTATGTTATCGAATCTTTGAACTCACGTATACGTAATAATTCACTAACTAACATGAACAGTTTTTTATTTTTGTGAAGATATCCTTATTATAAACTGTTTTTAGTATTTATCTTCTTAACATGCATTATGACTATAAAAAGATTCACTATATATATATGCTAAATAATTATGAATAATGTTCTTAATTAATTACCGGATTATTGGCCACAACACCACCATCAATGAGATGGAATTCTTTAACTTGACCATTGGAGGCTTTGGTTTCAAAAGAATGAGGTGGGAGATAGGTTGGAGCAGCTGAGGTTCCAATACATACATCTGACAACAAAGCATTTAGGCTGGAGTTCCTTTTTCCCTAAACCAAATCATATATAATAGAGAAATTAACAAGCTAAATCACTTCCAAAAAGTAAAATTGTATATAAATTTTATAGATACTTTCTCAATTTACACACTCAAAATACACATTATGATCGATATGTAATTATTAATAATTATAAATATTTTTAATTAGGAATTACATCATATTTAATTGTATAATTAAGATTAATTACATATCATTTGAGCGTGTAGAATAAAAGTGTATAACAATAGTGTTGTTTGGTAACACTTAAAAAATAGTTTTTTATTTAATTAATTAAAAATTTGACAATTAAACAAAAAATGTGTTTGATAACTCTATTTTTATTTATTATCTTTATAAATTTTAATTAAAATTTATTAAATTTTGAAAATAGAATTTTTTTACTTTCAAATTTTTTTCAACAATTTTCAATTTTTGTTTCTTCTATTTTTTCAAATCAATATCTCGTATTGTTAAACAAAAAATAAAAATAAAAGTTATCAAACGCTTTTATTATTTTTTATTTTTAAAAACAAAAACAAAAAATAGTTACCAAACATATTTTTATTTTTTAAAAATAAAGAAATAAAAATAAAAAAATATTTCTATTTTTGTATTTAAAAAATTCAAAAACAATTTTTTTTACCAAACGGACCCAAAATTACTCAAAATTTAAATAAATAATGTTGTTATGTATTTACAATTAATTAATTAGTATACCTCATAGGTAGAGAAGACAGTAGGTTGGAGACGGTTGATGTCAAATGTTGGAATTATGACATTAGCAAGCGTTTGGTTCAACCTCACATCACCTAATTTTTCTCTCAGCAGATTATGCAAATACTTCCCGTCGTATTTTGGTCCACTCAGAGACTTAACCTTACTAATAAGATGACCTGTATGCTTATGCCTATACATATATTTATTTTACTGTTAGTCAATAAAGTTAGGTAGTTGGGCATTTATGACTTATGAGTAATATGAATGAGAATTGCCAAGGGCTGGAAAATGACGTATAGATATCATCCTTATTCATACAATTCAATATCAACTCACACATATTTAAATTAAATAAGATGCCACTTCAATATAGTGTTAGGTACCTCCAAATAGCAATATTCAATATATATATATATAGAGAGAGAGAGAAATAATTGTTAAGGAGCAATATTTATGCTCAATACTACAAGGATGTGACATATCGCTATTGGTGTAATTCAATATGAGATTTTATATATTTGAAATTAGTAAATATTATGGGGTATTGCTAACTAATCGTGAAGTGCCACTTCATATGGTGTTGGAGACCTTAACGTGTCAAATAGCAACACTCATATATATATATATCTTCTATATAATGAGTGTGTAGATAACGGAAATTCTTAGTTTTAACGATTTTTTATTTTTTTAATGTTAACTTTAACAGAATATTCTTGTATTTAACAGAATATTCTTATATTTAAGGATAGTTTTAAACTTAAATAAAATAAAATAAATAATTAAAAAATGATATTTTTTGAGATATTTTAAAATGATAATTATTTTAAAATAATAATTAATTAAACAAATTAAAATACGATATTTTTTAGATATTTTAATAATAATTATTTAAAAATAATAAAATCATATATTTTATAACTTAAATAAAATTTTAAATAAATTTAAACTCACTTATTATAATAATATAATATTAAACATATCTACTGTGAATTAACAACAAATTGTTTTTTTTTTTAAAATTAGGAAGAAACTTAAATTTAAAATCCACGTATAATATTTAATATTACATTAAACATATAATATATAATCTGTTGTTGTCTTCAAAAACTACAACAAACATAAACTTAAACAAAAATAAATAAATTATTTAATTAAAATAAGATATTTATTTTAAAATTTATATGATATTAATATAAATTTAATAAAAATAATTAATAAATTTTATAAATAAAAGTAAGTAAATATTTATATCTAGTATATATATAAATATATGGCACAGATTTTGTTCTACTTGGGATAAGTCTCATTCCATCTACAACTGTCGGAACAATTATTAGTTTTATCGAATGATTTTTAATCATATAAAATTAAGACCATGAAACATTAAATTTAAATTAAAGTAGATAAAACTAAATTCAAATACATAATAAAATTTGTTTCTAATTAAATGAGATAAAATTCAAAGCATATTAGTTTAAGAGAAGATATGAGGACAGTGTTATGTATGTGTGTGTGTGTGTCTCTCTCTCTATATATTTAACCTGGTATGATGTTGTGGAAAGATAAGAGGACAGTGTTGGAGGTAGAAGTCGATGATATCTTTGGCAGCAAATAATGGCCTTTTGTTTTGGTCTGGGGCTGTAATCATGGCAGTAATGAGTCCACCTGTGCTTGTTCCCGCAATTACATCAAAATAGTCTGCAATTCTAGCATTCTTGTCATCCTCCACTTTCTGTACCAAATATCCATCTTTTATATAATTTGTACGTACGTACGTACGTAGCCATGCATAATGGTCTCTAATTAAATATATATATATATTTATACTACCTGAAGCTCAGATTCTAAGAAGGCAAGGATAGTCGCCGGAATAATTCCTCTTACTCCACCACCGTCGATGCTAAGAACAGTGATCACATTTCCATACAGCGGCGACGGTAGAAACGATTTGGTTCTCTTCATATCATATATATATGTGTGTGTTAGAAGAGAAAAAAATGGAATTGATTGGGGAATTGAAGAAATTAAAAGTGAAATATTTTTAGACAAATATAGTGAAAGAGCGAGAGAATATATAATGCTAGGAAAATTCCCAACTATTTTTATTCAACATTAGTACTATAAATTCAAAAGTAAATTTCTGAGTGTGAGAGTCTCTTGGAGTTGGATAATTTGGATTGGTCGCTCATTTATTTGGGTTGTTGGCTGGATTGGTCAATTCAAAATTAAAGTCTTCTGGAAACATTAAATGAGTTATGTACGTAATTTTACACTGATAGATACATAAAAGGGGTCATTGGCAAAATGGCCTATTTTTATAGTGCAATTTGCACTATGGCTTAGTTTCAATAGTTTTTAGCTAAATAGCCTCTTTTATTAATGAATTTTTTATATTACCTATTTTACCCTTAAAATAAAATAATAATAAATTAAAAACAAAAATCCTAATAATAACTATTATCTTCTTCCTCTCACCCATCCACCCACACCCATCCACAACTACCCACTATCATCCCCCACCCCCACCACCACCACCACCACCACCACCGGCGACCACCGCCCCCTACCGCCGACGAACACCGCTCATCACCGGCTGCCACCATTTCTCCACAAATCCGGCCACCACTCATTCAAAATATTGGTTTATAAAGCTTTTTTTATTTGTATAAAATATCAGATTTAAAATGCAAAATGATTGTTTTAGTATGTTGAAAGTATAAGTAAGAATTTAGGTTTATTTCTTGAGTTTTATGGAGGTTAAACCTTGAAAATCTGAAAAAATTAATGGTGGTTTCGGTTATTTTCGAGATTGAAAAATCCAGAATTTTTTGACAGCTTGTCTAATTTTTCGACAAGGAGTCTAAATTTTAGACCAGTAGTCGTAATTTTAGACCAGTAGTCGTATTTTTTCGACCACCTGTCTAAATTTTAGATCAGTTGTCTAAATTTTTAGACAGGTGGTCGAAAAAATACGACTACTGGTCTAAAATTACGACTACTGGTCTAAAATTTAGACTCCTTGTCGAAAAATTAGACAAGCTGTCAAAAAATTCTGGATTTTTCAATCTCGAAAATAACCGAAACCACCATTAATTTTTTCAGATTTTCAAGGTTTAATCTCCATAAACTCCAGAAATAAACCTAAATTCTTACTTATACTTTCAACATACTAAAACAATCATTTTGCATTTTAAATCTACAAAAACAATATAAAAAATCTCATATTTTATAAAAAAAAAAAAAAGATTTATAAACCAACCTTTTGAATGAGTGGTGACCAGATTTGTGGAGAAATGGTGGCAGCCGGTGATGAGCAGTGTTCGCCGGCGGTAGGGGCTGGTGGTCGCCGGTGGTGGTGGTGGCGGTGGCGGCGGGGGATGATAGTGGGTGGTTGTGGATGGGTGTGGGTGGATGAGTGAGAGGAGGAAGATGATAGTTTAGAGTTTTTAATTTTAATTTATTATTATTTTATTTTAAGAGTAAGATGGGTAATATAAAAAATTCATTAATAAAAGAGGTCATTTAGCTAAAATATTTTGAAAGTAGGTTATTGTGCAAAATGCACTATAAATGGGGTCTATTTCCACCAATTTCTCTACATAAAGCTACACTCATAATCTCCTTAAGTAGGAGACGTGGCATCATCCCTCGAAATAATTTCTAAAAGGCTTTGTAGAAAAAGTTTTAATGTCTTATGGCTATATTGTGATGCACCTATATATTACGACATTAAATAGGGACGTTTGTTTTCTCTATATTGTACACGAGAGAATAAAACAAAAGAGTGTTTGTTGTGATTGATTATTAAAGAATACAAGTTGAGCTTCTTATATAGAGAGCTGAGACTCAAAGGGTATAGTCGGTTACAAGTGCTAACATAATAAACTAACGAATAAAATTCAGCTGTCCTCTGAAAATGATGTCCCAAGCCCGTCCCACGTATAATATGTTAACATGTGGCAAAAAAATTTAATTAAAAGAGCTTATTAAAAAAAATTAACGGACGTTTGTTCGGTTGTTTTAGCTCCCTCTTTCTTTCTGTGTGTTTTTTGTTCCATAAATGTTTGATATCCCAACACTACAAGAATTTCATGTATTAGCGGCGAGGGACTCCGCCGCTAATACCCCGCGTCTAATTGTTTATCGCTAATAATCATTATTAGCGGTGGACTGACACACCCGCTGCTAATACATATGTCAGATTCAGTTTTATTAGCCGTGGGGTTCGCTGCTAATATTGTTTTTATAATATATTTTAAAATTTATTTGAAATAAATTAATATTTATTAAATTTAATTATTTATAAAAATAATTCATAATATAATTTAACAAAAATAAGCATTTAATTAATTTAAACATAACTAACATTAAAATTAATGTGAATAATTTTAATATTTATCAACCTAGCTAATATAGCTATTGTCATTAAAAATAAATACAGTATAATACAGTATTAATTCAGTCAAAATACATAAACTAGTAACTAAATAAAATCATTAAGATTAATATTGAAATTGTCCTCATCTTCAACATTTTGGTGTGGCTGTGAGGACGACGGCTGTGGTGGTGGCTGTGGCAGTGAGGGTGACGGCTGTGGCTGTGGCTGTGGCGGTGAAGGAATATAAGGTGCCTGTGATGATCGTCCGAGCGTGAGGTCCAAGTATCATACTGAGCTAATATCGCTGTGCCAGTGACACTGAGTATCATACTGTCCCTACTCCCTATTGAGTCCAAGATCAGATAACTAAGATACAAACAATGGCAAAGGTAATGTGGTTAATTAGGAAGCAAGATCTTGCCTCTGTGCATAATATGCTTCGATTAAAAAAAAAAACGTTTTAATGTGTTGTGCTTTAAACTCGCAGATATAAACAAATATAATTTTTCCTCTGACAAATATGATAAACAGATATTTAAATAAAAATCTTCAAATTTGATTAGAGGGAAAAAAGAAAAAAAAAAGAGCCCAAAGAGTTCTTCTATTTTCCTTGTTATGTAATATATACTAAAGTGAAAAGGCAACAACATTGGGCCCACCATTCTCAACATAAACGAAAGCTATTCTCAAACAAGAAAAAAAAAACCCAGAAAATTTCATTCTCTATAATCCACAAAACAAAAACAAAAACCCCAGAAAAAAATAATAAATATGAATACTAAAATATCTAATCAGTAGAATACCCAGTGCTCTGCTTCTTGGGCGGAGAAGAAATGAGCCAGACAAAGCCGTACGGGTCCGTGACCTTGCCCACGCTGCCACTGAATGCACCTTTGTCTTTACCCACGTTTCCATTGAGAGGCCGAGTTTGCGACGAACCTGATGTGGAGGAGACGACGAAGAAGACGATGGAGACGATGATGGAGGAGGAAAAATGGGTTTGTGGGAGTTCGGAGAAGGAGACGTTGCGGTTTTAATTTGCAAAAGTATTAGCGGCAGGCCCTGCTGCTATTTAATTGAGTCTGCCGCTAATAATAGTATTAGCGGCGGGTTGTCCGTTGCTAAATTAAGTTATTACCCGCCGCTAATACTATTAGCGGCGGGTAGTCCGCCGCTAATACCCCGCCTTTAATAAAACTTAAAAAGTTCCCGGGCTTTTTATTATGTGTATTTGCAACGGACTATCCGCCGTAAATAGTGGTAAAGTCTGCCGCTAATATATATTTTATTAATTGTTAAATACTCGAACCTTATTAGCGGCGGACCCCCGTAGTCTGCCGCTAATAGTATATGCAGTACAGGCAGACTTAGCCCGCCGCTAATAGACTCGCCGCTAATGCTTGTAATTGTTGTAGTGCATTAACAACTTTTAATAAATTAAATTCCATAAGTGGCTATGAATGTTAAGAGTGAAAAATAAAATAAATTAAATTTAGTGATATTTTGTATTGATAATACCAAAACGTTGACAATAGTATATTATTATTTTAAATGTGACAATAGTTTAGGATAATAATATACTATATTGAATCATTAAATTTGATTGTATTAAACTTCTCTCAATTTTGTGAGATATGTTGTACATTAGAACTATATTAAAATTTGTTAGTTATTATTAAAATTTGTTGGATTTTCCTCTGTATCAAATACATATATGTTATTAAGTGTTGTTTAAAAATTAGTAGAAAGTAACAAAATGACAAAAATCTCATATGAACTTAAAAAAGAAATATATATTAACTTTATTTAATTTAAAAAATATATAATATAATATAATATTATATTATAAAAAAGAGATATAAAAAAGTAAGGAAAAAGATAGAATAATATATATATATATATATTATATTCAAATATGTATGCATAGAGATGGAGTATATATTTAAATATTATATATGATTAATGGATTATAGAGTTTTTTTTAAAAAAAAGAATGAGACTATTTAAACCAAGACATATAAATAATTAAAGTTTGTTAGTGGGGTATCAAGCATTTATGGAGCAAAGTAGAGAGAGAGAAAGATGGAGATAAAATATCCTAATAAATGTTTGTTAGCAAATTTTTAATAAGCTCTTTAATAACCTAACAAATGTCCGTTAATTTTTTTTAATAAGCTCTTTTAATTAATTTTTTTTGCCACATGTTAACATATTATACGTAGGATAGGCTTGGGACATCATTTTCGGGACAGCTGAATTTTATTCGTAAACTAACCATCTTAACCAAACTACCAAACTTATATTCCTAACATGGGTTTTTTATTTTCAACTTTAATTGAATTCTATATCCCCGTTTATTTTGTTTCCATATTTTAGTTGAGATATATATATGGGGACACTTTTAATGGTTACTACCTGTGGATGATTACTTTAATATTAACTATTAGATTACGATCAATAATCCATATTTATAGTTGTTAATTAATATTTTTAAAAATAAACTTTGATTTTTAAATTTTTTTAGAAATGCTACCTGATTACATAACGATCACATATTTATTAAATTAAATAATTTTAAAAAATATTATTTAAGCATCATATATGAAAATTCGAACTAATTGTAGAAAAAACATATTTACTTGTTGGTGACTTGCTATACCAAGTCACTATGTTGCCGTATCATCATAATTGTTAGTACCTGTAACACCCTCACTTATTTTAGTTAAAAACCATATTTGAGGTGTTACGTTTTAAAACTATATCATAATTTATTTCTGCGGAAGTCTGGACATTTTTTTTTTTTAAACTTGAAAACTTATTTCACCTTATTTACATTAAACATAAAGTGTGTCTCAAACATATTATACATAAGTATTAAATAACCCAATTTATTTTCAAAACATAACTTCACACTTTATTACAAACATCTCACTGATAACTGAAATAACCCACAAAAAGGTCGATGTGTTCATATGTACAAATCAGGGTCAGGACCATGCTTCAGTTCTCCTCATATCATTCACATATTTCTTTCTCTACCTGCAACACAAGACAACTGTGAGCCTAAAGCTCAGTAAGCAAAGTAATGCATGCAATGCTAATGATTACCCAATATCAATGGACATATACAACTTCTTTTTTTTAAATTTTGGGCCCCTTAATATTGTGCACACTGTTTGAATTGGTCAATGCCTGCAGGGCTTGTTACACATATAATACAAAATCCCATGGGTTCTCCTCCGGCTAGCCTTCACCACAGTAGGGCACATTAAAAACCTTATTCCATCGTTGCCCCGTCAGGCTCAAGAGTTAAGGCGGCCACACACTGTGGTGTCAATACATATAACAATAACTCATATGGAGGAGAATAAAAACGGAAATATGGCAAACAATATAATTGGTTCACTAAACCTAGCCCAAATTATTGGGCAGCCACTATAAGCCTACTATAGGCATCCGTTTACACTTATTAACACTTTCATTTGCCTTTTCAAAACAGTGGCACTGAACTTAAACTTCTTATTACAACTTTCTTTTATGTTGCACAAAACTTGCAAAGGCATTATATAATTAATCATCATAATATCATGCATGGTCTTATATCATATAATAATTTACCATATCACTATTATGCCATGCATACAAATTTATGATGAAGTGTCACTGTATGTTAATACCACTTACTCACAAAATATTCATATAATGCATACTTTCACATAACACATAATTCTTGTGTTGCAGTTGAGTACTTTACTTACCTTTTGTCCACAATATATTTCACCGTGTAACAAGTGATGTCTTAGGTATTGATGTGCTTATCCTGACAATAGCATGGATTTCTCATCATAATGATGGCAGTAATACATTGAACTCTCATTTAAAAAATACCCATAAGACTTCATATCAAATTTCATACCCAAAACATGCCTAAAATGCCTTAAACCACCTAGATCGAGCATTAGATTTATCTTAGACATTTGGGGAAATTTTGACAGAGTTTCCCCTTAATTTTAGCTATCCTCAAATATCAAAATACACCAATAATCAACATCAATTAACCTGCCATAACCATATATCCCAAATACCAACATGATTCATCATAAAGTTATCATATACCGATTTTGATAAAATTCTTATCTCCTAGATCATCACCCAAATTAAATGAGTCTCCACATATATTCAAACATTTATAAACATATATACTCTCTTATAAACTCAATCAAATAACCAAAAATCATCTTGTACTCCAAGAACCCCAAAAACCTCATAAAACACAAAATTTCACTTACCGAGCAACTTTTCGGCGAAAACAATCTCTTCAAGCTTTTCTAAACCTCAAACCACTTGGAAACCCCAAGAAATATCTTAAAAATGATAAAACACCATATATAAGTTCTCAGAAAAATTAAAAAACATAGTTTAACTTCCAAGTACAAGAACTTACCATAAAAAGGCTAGAACTAAGCTTAATCTACTTCTTTGGCTTTGCTTTCACTTGGATCTCCTTAGAATTTCTTCAAACCAGCCAAGAAATGGTTTTTGGTTTTCTTTTCTCTCTGTTTTTCAGAATAATGGTCGTGCAAAGTGATAAGGTTTGATGAAAATTCCTTATTTTCAATGATTTAGCCTTATTGTCAAAAGTTGACACCTTTCATCTCATCATTTCACCTTTTGACTTATGAAAACCTTATCACTTCAATAATTTCGACTTAATCATCTGCTAGGCCTATTATCCTTATGTGTAAAACACTCACACCAAACCTTAGGTCCATATGACTTCATACCCAATAGTTATGCTTACCCGATCGAGCGTAGCGCACTTATGCTAAGCTCGTTTTGACTTTGCATCCATACCACTGATTATGTATACCTCCCATCAAGAATTGATCTAATGGTTCTAAAACCATTTTTACATCATCAATGAGACCTTAATCCTACCTCGATTACATTTGGTAAATCCATAAATACTCAATTTTACACCGAAATACTAGTAATCGACATTGTACTATTTTCCACTACTTAACCTATTTTGCCTTCTATATCTCACTTTCAACACTTAATTCCATGCCTTGTCCATATTTTTCATACTTTCTTATATCTTGAGCACATCAAACACCCATAAAAGACAACTCAAATGCCACAAGGTTAATAATATTGAGCATACATATAGACATCACATACACAACTTTTATACTTATACATGAAAACACTTATAAGAATATGCATATGCTCAAATTATACATATTGTATGATATGTAATGCAATGCAATCATGTGATTATTGGCTATATATATCAAAATAATGTGGGTGCTACAATCCTCTACACCTTATAAAAATTTCGTCCTCGAAATTTCTCTTACCCAAATATCTCTGGGTATTTAGATCTCATTTCATCTTCCCGTTCCCATGTCATTTCCTCAATGTTTGAACTTCTCCACAAGACCTTAACCAGTGAAATCTTCTTATTTCTCAACTCTTTCTCTTTTCTGTCAAGAATTTTCACTGGTTTTTCTTCATATGTTAGGTCTTGTTCAACTTCTATTGGCTCGTAGTTTAGCACATGTGAAGGATCTGGCACGTATTTTCTCAATAATGAGACATGAAAAACATCGTGGACATTTGACAGTGATGGCGGTAATGCCAGTCTATAGGCTACCTTTCCCACCTTTTCCAATACTTCAAAAGGTCCAATAAATCTTGGGCTTAATTTCCCTTTCTTTCCAAACCTCATTGCTCCTTTCATAGGGGCAATTTTCAGAAATACCTTGTCCCCAATGTTGAACTCCACATCTCTTCGCTTTCGATCAGCGTAACTCTTTTGCCTACTCTGAGCAGTTAACATTCTTTTTCTTATCTTCTCCACTGCTTCAGTTGTCCTTCTGACCAGATCTGGACCAAGATACTTTCTTTCTCCCATTTCATCCCAATGAATTGGTGATCTGCATTTTCTGCCATATAACATTTCATACGGTGCTACACCAATCGTTGCATGAAAGCTATTGTTATAAGAAAACTCTATCAGACACAAATACTTCTCCCATGATCCTTGAAAATCTAGGACACAAGCTCGAAGCATATCTTCAAGAGTTTGAATGGTCCTTTCAGATTGTCCATCAGATTGGGGGTGATATGCCGTAGTAAACTTCAATTTTGTGCCCAATGCTCTCTGCAAACTTTCCCAAAACAATGAAGTAAATCGAGCATCCCGGTCTGAAATTATAGATACTGGCACTCCATGAAGTCTAACAACCTCTTGAACATATAATTCAGCCCACTGATCCATAGTATAAGTCATGCGTACCGGAAGAAAGTGTGCTGATTTGGTATATCGGTCTACTATAACCCAGATAGCATCATGTTGTTTAGAAGTCTTTGGCAATCCAACTACAAAATCCATAGTAATCTCTTCCCATTTCCACTCTGGTATCCGTATTGGTTGTAGTAAACCAGCAGGTTTCTGATGTTCAGCTTTCACTTGTTGACAGGTTAAACACTTGGCTACAAACTCGACCACATCCTTTCTCATGTTGGGCCACCAGTAGTGTCTTTTCAAGTCATTAAACATCTTGGTCGTCCCCGGATGTACTGAATACAAGGTATTGTGAGCTTCGGTAAGGATTTCTCTCTTCAACTCCTCATTATTAGGGACACAAACTCTTTCCTTGAACTTTAGCATCCCATTACATGACACACTAAACTCATTGACCTTCCCACTTTCCAATTCACCTTTTTGTTCCACCAAGTAAGGATCCTCACATTGACCTTGTTTGATTCTCTCTAACAAGGTAGACTGAATAGTCATCACTGATAATCTTCCTGTGATCACCTCAATCTCCGCTCTGCACATGTCCTCCTGAAGTGGTCTTGTCAGTTTCCTCAAAAATGACACATTACCATGAGACTTTCTACTCAGTGCGTCTGCAACTACATTTGCTTTTCCAGGATGATAAAGTATTTGACAGTCATAATCCTTCACTAGCTCCAACCATCTCCTTTGTCTCATATTTAATTCCTTCTGAGTGAAGAAATACTTGAGACTTTTATGATCGGTATATATTTCGCACTTCTCACCATACAGATAATGTCTCCAAATCTTTAGTGCAAAAACAACTGCTGCCAACTCCAGATCATGTGTTGGATACTTCTGTTCATAGTCCTTCAATTGTCTAGAAGCATAAGCTATGACTTTGCCATTCTGCATCAACACACACCCTAAACCTTGCTTTGAAGCGTCACTATAAATCACAAGTCCTCCTGATCCAGATGGAATAGTAAGTACTGGAGCAGAAACCAATCTTTGCTTCAAATCTTGAAAACTTTTCTCACAAGCTTCAGTCCATTCAAACTTATGATTCTTCCTCGTGAGTTGTGTCAATGGCATTGCTATCTTGGAAAATCCTTCAACAAATCTTCGGTAATAGCCTGCTAATCCCAGAAAACTCCTTACTTCTGAAACATTTGTTGGTCTATTCCACTTACTAACAGCTTCAATCTTTGATGGATCCACCGCAATACCATCTTTTGAGACTATATGGCCCAAAAATGCCACCTTCTCTAGCCAAAATTCACATTTCTTAAATTTGGCATAGAGTTGTTTTTCTTTTAATTTCTCCAACGTCAACCTCAAATGTTCCTCATGTTCTTCTTGGGATCGAGAATACACCAAGATATCATCAATAAACACTATTACAAACTTATCAAGGTAGTCCTTAAACACCCTGTTCATCAAGTCCATGAATGCAGCTGGAGCATTAGTTAATCCAAATGGCATCACAAGGAACTCATAATGGCCATACCGAGTTCGAAATGCGGTCTTTGGTACATCCTCTTCTCTAATCTTTAATTGATGATACCCAGATCTCAAATCAATCTTTGAAAACACTCCTCTTCCTCCGAAGGCTTAAATATCACTGTTTTCCTTCTACAATCAATAGTGGCATTATACTTTGAAAGCCAATCCATACCCAAAATCACCTCATAATCGGCCATCTCTAACATTATTAGATCAGCATATAATTCCCTACCATCAATGCAAATAGGAACCCCCCTCAACCAATGAGTAGAATACAGAATCTCTCCAGATGGTAACATTGTACTAAAAACTTCTGACAATTTTTCACACGATCCACCCAACCTTTTTACATATGTCAATGATGCAAATGAATGCGTGGCACCTGAATCTATTAATGCATGAGTGAGAATACCAGATGCAAAAATATCACCTGACACAACAGAGTTGTTGGTATCAGCATCAGCCTGAGTAATCGTGAACACCCTAGCATTTGTCCTCTGAGGTTCATCCTTCATTTGTTGGTTCTTCATCAATGGACAATCTTTGATAAAATGATCCCCCTTGCCACATTTGAAGCAGCTCTTAGTTAGAAGCCTGCACTCCCCGAAATGATTCTTTCCACAAGTTTGACATCGTGGCATTTGTTGGAATCCAGGTTGCCTGTTTTGCTGACCTCCTTTAAATTTCTTATTCTGTCCTTGTCTAAATTGGAAATTCTGGGCCCCTCTTTTGTTGTCATTGTGAAAGCGGCTTTGTTCTTTGTTGAATGGAGTGTCTCTACGAGGCGTGCTAGTAGCAGCTTTAGCTTTTGTTATTTTTTCTTCTCTATGTTCAGCTCTCAAAGCTTTCTCCACAGCCTGAGCATAAGAAAGAGGCCCTGTACGTCCCATATCTACATCTCTAGCCAATTCTGGTTGTAGACCCTCCAGGAAGCGATTCACTCTACTAGTTTCAGTGTTAACCAAGTCTGGTGCAAACTTGGCTAACCGGTCAAATGTCCTGGCGTACTCAGCCACTGATAGATTCCCCTGTTGCAATCTAGTGAACTCACTTACTTTGGCAGTCAACACAGCTTCATTATAAAACTTCTCATTGAAGACCAGTTCAAATTCTGCCCAAGTCATCTGATTCACTTCTCTAGTCTGCTTAACCACTTCCCACCAGATCTTAGCATCCTTTTTAAGTGTATGTGCAGCACAAGAAACTTTTTCCCTGTCACTTAGTTGCATGAACTCAAAGATGTCTTCTAAAGAACTCTTCCAGTCTTGTGCGTCAAGTGGGTCAGTGCTACCTTCAAATACTGGTGGGCGTTGTTTTCGGAACCGTTCATATAATGGTTCCATGGGGTGCACTGCAGGTGGAGCTTGTGGAGGTGTTGGAGTTTCAGTAGGTGGTGTTGGTGCTTTCCTTTGTCGTTGTTCTGCTAACAACTTCTCAATTTGTTCAGCCTGTCTATTCACCACCGCTCGAAGTTGAGCCATTTCTTGTTCATATTTATTGCTGCAAGAGCCTTCAGTAGCCCCCATACCATGTTCATGATCCATCTGTGTTATTATATATCTTTTAAGACAAAATGTCCATAACTTATGTCATTTAGCCAATAAAGCACATGATGCATGCAACCAGCACATAATAAATGCACACATAAAACTTACAGATGAACTGAGCATTATCCTTTCCTCAATGTGTACATATGAACGGTCTACAAGAACATTTTAACCATGGCGCTCTGATACCAACTTGTAACACCCTCACTTATTTTAGTTAAAAACCATATTTGAGGTGTTACGTTTTAAAACTATATCATAATTTATTTCTGCGGAAGTCTGGACATTTTTTTTTTTTAAACTTGAAAACTTATTTCACCTTATTTACATTAAACATAAAGTGTGTCTCAAACATATTATACATAAGTATTAAATAACCCAATTTATTTTCAAAACATAACTTCACACTTTATTACAAACATCTCACTGATAACTGAAATAACCCACAAAAAGGTCGATGTGTTCATATGTACAAATCAGGGTCAGGACCATGCTTCAGTTCTCCTCATATCATTCACATATTTCTTTCTCTACCTGCAACACAAGACAACTGTGAGCCTAAAGCTCAGTAAGCAAAGTAATGCATGCAATGCTAATGATTACCCAATATCAATGGACATATACAACTTCTTTTTTTTAAATTTTGGGCCCCTTAATATTGTGCACACTGTTTGAATTGGTCAATGCCTGCAGGGCTTGTTACACATATAATACAAAATCCCATGGGTTCTCCTCCGGCTAGCCTTCACCACAGTAGGGCACATTAAAAACCTTATTCCATCGTTGCCCCGTCAGGCTCAAGAGTTAAGGCGGCCACACACTGTGGTGTCAATACATATAACAATAACTCATATGGAGGAGAATAAAAACGGAAATATGGCAAACAATATAATTGGTTCACTAAACCTAGCCCAAATTATTGGGCAGCCACTATAAGCCTACTATAGGCATCCGTTTACACTTATTAACACTTTCATTTGCCTTTTCAAAACAGTGGCACTGAACTTAAACTTCTTATTACAACTTTCTTTTATGTTGCACAAAACTTGCAAAGGCATTATATAATTAATCATCATAATATCATGCATGGTCTTATATCATATAATAATTTACCATATCACTATTATGCCATGCATACAAATTTATGATGAAGTGTCACTGTATGTTAATACCACTTACTCACAAAATATTCATATAATGCATACTTTCACATAACACATAATTCTTGTGTTGCAGTTGAGTACTTTACTTACCTTTTGTCCACAATATATTTCACCGTGTAACAAGTGATGTCTTAGGTATTGATGTGCTTATCCTGACAATAGCATGGATTTCTCATCATAATGATGGCAGTAATACATTGAACTCTCATTTAAAAAATACCCATAAGACTTCATATCAAATTTCATACCCAAAACATGCCTAAAATGCCTTAAACCACCTAGATCGAGCATTAGATTTATCTTAGACATTTGGGGAAATTTTGACAGAGTTTCCCCTTAATTTTAGCTATCCTCAAATATCAAAATACACCAATAATCAACATCAATTAACCTGCCATAACCATATATCCCAAATACCAACATGATTCATCATAAAGTTATCATATACCGATTTTGATAAAATTCTTATCTCCTAGATCATCACCCAAATTAAATGAGTCTCCACATATATTCAAACATTTATAAACATATATACTCTCTTATAAACTCAATCAAATAACCAAAAATCATCTTGTACTCCAAGAACCCCAAAAACCTCATAAAACACAAAATTTCACTTACCGAGCAACTTTTCGGCGAAAACAATCTCTTCAAGCTTTTCTAAACCTCAAACCACTTGGAAACCCCAAGAAATATCTTAAAAATGATAAAACACCATATATAAGTTCTCAGAAAAATTAAAAAACATAGTTTAACTTCCAAGTACAAGAACTTACCATAAAAAGGCTAGAACTAAGCTTAATCTACTTCTTTGGCTTTGCTTTCACTTGGATCTCCTTAGAATTTCTTCAAACCAGCCAAGAAATGGTTTTTGGTTTTCTTTTCTCTCTGTTTTTCAGAATAATGGTCGTGCAAAGTGATAAGGTTTGATGAAAATTCCTTATTTTCAATGATTTAGCCTTATTGTCAAAAGTTGACACCTTTCATCTCATCATTTCACCTTTTGACTTATGAAAACCTTATCACTTCAATAATTTCGACTTAATCATCTGCTAGGCCTATTATCCTTATGTGTAAAACACTCACACCAAACCTTAGGTCCATATGACTTCATACCCAATAGTTATGCTTACCCGATCGAGCGTAGCGCACTTATGCTAAGCTCGTTTTGACTTTGCATCCATACCACTGATTATGTATACCTCCCATCAAGAATTGATCTAATGGTTCTAAAACCATTTTTACATCATCAATGAGACCTTAATCCTACCTCGATTACATTTGGTAAATCCATAAATACTCAATTTTACACCGAAATACTAGTAATCGACATTGTACTATTTTCCACTACTTAACCTATTTTGCCTTCTATATCTCACTTTCAACACTTAATTCCATGCCTTGTCCATATTTTTCATACTTTCTTATATCTTGAGCACATCAAACACCCATAAAAGACAACTCAAATGCCACAAGGTTAATAATATTGAGCATACATATAGACATCACATACACAACTTTTATACTTATACATGAAAACACTTATAAGAATATGCATATGCTCAAATTATACATATTGTATGATATGTAATGCAATGCAATCATGTGATTATTGGCTATATATATCAAAATAATGTGGGTGCTACAGTACCCATCTATAGATAGTAACCATTAAAAAGTCTTCCATATATATATATATATATAATAAGATTTAGTTCCCAATAAGCAATAGTGACAATTATAGAGACACTACAAAAAACTTGGCAAAAGTCAGGTTTTGCGTTGCAAAAGTCATATGGTTTTTACCGATGTGCTTTTGCGTCGGCAAAAAGTGACGACGTACATCCGTCGATAATGGCACTTTTGCTGATGCAAAATGTACTGCACCAGCAATTGTATCTTTTGGCGACGAAAAAATGCGCTGGGAAAAATAAGGATGCGCTGGGGAAAAAATTTGTCGCGGGATTGTGGAAAACACTTTTAGCGACACAAAATTGCGCTGGCAAAGATGTTTCTTTTTAGTGGCGCTATATTGTGCCGGCAAAAGATGAATATCTGTAGTGGCGCATTTTTGCGTCGGCAAAGGTTGAAGCTTTTACAAACATAATTTTGTGTCAGTAAAAGTATTTTTTAAATAAATTTTTTTGATAACACACTACAAGAAAGAAGGCTTTTGCCGGCGCAATTCAGAATTGCGTTGGCAAAAAAAACCTTTACCGGCACATTTAGTGATACGCGCCGGCAAAAACAAGGCCTTTTGTCGACATTAATTTTCGCCGGCAAAGATCTATGGAATTTAATAAATAAAATATCATACACTTTTGCCACGTGCATTTCACCTAATGCGCCGTCAAAAGACAAAACTTGTATATTAACTTAGTGCACGTTTACAACAAGGTAGGCAGCTAGACTTTTGCCGGCGCGTTTCGTTGCGCCAGCAAAAGTCTAATTTGTGTCGGCAAAAGGTAGACTTATTAAAATAGTGCCGTTTTGAACTAGGTTTTAATATTGACTTTTGCCGGCGCAACGAAACACGTCGGCAAAAGTCATAGCGATTTACACTAGCCATGAGCCCTTCTTCCCCATTTTTAGACTTTTTCTCTCTTTCTTCTTTCTTCTCTTTGGTTTGATGTCCGACCACCCCAGCCCATAGTTCCACTGTGGTTGAGCAGCTCAGTTAGTAAATCTCTTCTCTCTCAAGGTTAGTAAATCCCAATGCCTCTCTCTTTCTTTCTCTCTATCTCGGTTTCTAATTGTATTTTTTTTATTGTTCTCTCTCTATAAACAGGTCCACCAAAGTGTGTGCAACTCCAATCTCTCGGTAGAACAACTCCAAGGGTTAGTTTTTTTTTAGGTAATTAAATTAATTTTTATTGTTTAAGAAATTTTATTCTTAAATATGTGAATGTGTGTGTACATATGTTTATTTAATGTTAATTTTTTTTAGAAAATTGATTAATTAATTGTGAACTATTAATATATATGTTCGTGTGTGATATTTTGTATTATAGTTATATTTTTGTGTTAAAAAAAAACAAATGAATCTGTGTAGTTTTAGAAAAATGAGATTAATAATGAAAAAGAAAAAAGAAATATGTTTTCAGTATTTATTAAAAAATTAAAAAAAACTGATTTGAGTATGTATTTTTTTTTTAAATTTTAATGCTTTATATGTATATTAAAAAAATATATTAGATTATTATATTATATTATATATTTGCATTATACTTTATTTTTTTAGATTAAAGATTGATTTGATGTTACTGGTATAAAAATATTTGATATATGTTATTAATCTTGGTTTATGTTGTGCATGCTTTGGGAATATTCTGTATATTGCTCTAGTAATATTATGTATATTTTTGTGTGTAGTTTGAAGGTTTTATAAAATTTTGGGATAGTTTAAAATATAGTTGTTATACTGCCCAAATTTTGTAGTCTTAGGAAAATTAACATTAATTACAAAAAATATAGCTGTTAACATTAATTTTTATTGTAATGCTTTATATGTATTTGTTTATATCTTAATAATAACTAATTTTAAGTTTTTTTTTATAATATATGTTTTTTGTATTTATTAATTATTTTTTATAAAATTAAAAAACAGATTTGAATATGTATTTTATTTTATTTTAATGCTTTATATGTATTTGCTTATTTTTTCTTGTTAATATTTATTGTTAGAGCAACAATTTGTCTTTCTATATCTGGAGGCTTCTCCCAACAATAGACGATGCTCGGTCACTATTCCGGTGATGAAATTTGCCTTTGACTCGTCGAGATCACCTGCAAGAAAGACACTCTGATGCTTAAGTCAGTTCAAAATTCGATCCCATTTCCCTTCTATGAATCTTATATTTATAGGACAAAATATGTAAAGCAGTTAGTTGGTTCAAGCGAACCCTGGAATTGGGGGGGGGGGGGGGGAAGAAATAACTGAATTTCCCTCCAAAAATACCGACTTTGAATGTCTCGCTCAGGGGTCAGAGGCGAGGATCGCCTCTGATCCACATCTTCTGCCTTCGGAACTTCTACATGCCAAAACGTTCCGTTTTGAATATTTGATAAATGAGGAAAGGGTTTTTGGGCTGAATATTTTGGGCCCAACAGATGCCCCCTGGCCCAAGCTTCGGACAGGCGAGGCGTGCTAATCTGTTAGAATCTTTGGCCGACTCTTCAACACCAAAAAGTTCACCTAGAGCCGTCATTCTCCGTAAACCGAGGTAATCCGTAGGTGCATGATCATTTGATTACCTGAAAAGTTACACTTAATGTAAACACAGTTATCGAGTGAAGCGTTTGGTTTTGAATTTTACCATTCATTTAAATAGTTTTTATTTTATAATAATTCTCATTCAAATCTCCAAACTTTATTCCAATTTCCAGAGAGAAGCTCCGAAGAAACCCTAGAGATTTCCTTCAGTTCAACCCTTCGACAATCGTCTCATTCTGCGTAATAATGTCTTCTCGTTCATCTCCCAAGCCTCTGGATCGCGATGGATACAAGAATGCGTTCGAACGCATGCGCAAATCGTTCGACATTCCTGACAATGTCACGGTGAGGATGCTGAGCTTCAAGAATGGCGATTTAAGGACGTAGTGAAGCCTTCCGAGATCGTCATGAGTCTGAGACATGTCGAATGGCTCCGCTTCCCTCTCCCGGCTCTGCTTGTTCAGATAATTTCAAACTCCGGGGCTCACATTTCGCAATTTCTCCCAAATGCTATTCAGTCTATAGTTGGGGCTCAGATGATAGGGAGCCTCAAGAATGTCAACATCCAATCGGACGACATTTACGCGTGCTTCACCAAGTCTACGAACAAGGTGATAGAGGGAAAGCCTTGGAAAACCTTCTACCTCTCTCCCAAAAAGGATCGGACAATCTTCACCGATTTTGATAGCTCCCATCGAAATTGGGATAAATACTTCTTTGCTGTTGGAGGAGCGTGGTATCCTGAATTCCTGCCTCAGGAAATTTTTCCTTTGGCCAGGGTGTTTATAAAAGGTGAGTCACATTTTTCATTTTGTTCCTTATTGATTTTAATGTGAACTAATCATATCTGGATGATTATCTGCTAGTTTAACTCTGTGTATTACTGTTTTGGTTCTTTGCATCAGATTTTTCTTGGCCTCAGGTTAGTATGAGTCCTGAACGGCAGAGAATGCTGACAGAGAAGGGGCTTCTGCATGAATATAAGGAGAACGCCATTAGTATCAGGGGTGTGCTGAACCCCTACTGCATGCAAATTATGACTCGGCTTTGCTTCGTGGATCGAGTTGATCCTGGCGCTGTGCGAGTTAGATCGCAAAAGGGGGATATGACCCTTAGCAAAATCACAACAGCATGTGCGAAGCAGTGGGGGCTTTTATGAAGAAATCTCCTCCCACTCCCTCAACTCTGTCTCTGTCGAAGACCGAGTGTGAAAGGGCGTGTTCTGAGACTTACGCCGCATGCACCAAACGTCAAGGGGTCCCAGAAGGCAAAAACAAAGAGGGTTCTGGTCTAGCTCCTGCTGCAGAGTCATCCCCTGATAAGTCCAGCTTATCGTGTAGATCTTCTTGCATTCAAGGGCGATCGTCCACGCCTTCTGATGCTCTCCCAATTCAGCCTCTCCAACAAGTGCCTTTGCCTGTAGAGGCTTTAGGAAAAAGAAAGGAGCGTGAGGAATCCTCTGGCGAAGATTCAGACGACGCGAAGTGCATTTCGTCCAAGCTTCGGATCCCGAAAGGTTCTGTCTCCATTGCTCAAGGATCTCCCTTTCCAATCCCCAAACTTACCCCAGGTAAATTACCAACGGGCCAGGCTCTCTCGTTGTGCAAGAAGCCACGAGGATCTGCCCGCGTTGGGCATTTACCTAGGGCGTCTCCTACTTCACACGCAATTGGGTCTTCCTTGGCGGTAGGCTCAGAAGGGGTGGCTCATGCAGAGGGCGTTTCCTCTTCTCCGTCCGAATTATCAGGAGTGGTGACTGGAGATGGAGTGCAGGGTGGCTTACTAGTTGCGGTGAAGTCTCCTGTTGTCTGTATGAATCCGTCAGAGGCATTACCCACTGCTTCTGCTTTGGCTGAACGGTCTGACATTGGTCATAAGCGTGGCTGAGAGGGGAGACACCCTTCTTTTGCCTCTCGTAAGAACAAGCTTCTAGAGGATTCCTTCGGAGAGGGTTTTGAGTCTGCGGATACCCATCCTCTGCCAGTTGAGCCAAGTAAGACCGTTGTATTAGAAACTACCCCTGGGTGTCAGGAATCAGGGGCTGTCGAAGTAACAGGTGTTGACACTCTCAGTGTTGATGTTTCCTTATTACCGCCTGCCGCTTCTGAGTCTCATTCAGGAGATGTCATTGTTGTATCCCCGAAGGGTACTAGCACTTTTGAATCTCCTAGCGCTTTCTTGGAGCAGCTAACGTCTTCTGCCGTGCAGACGCCGGTGTACCTCCCAAGTGATTTGGGTGAAGATGATAACTTATTTATATGCCCTTCGAAGACGTATTCTTCTAGCGTGGGGACAATTGTGCTGGCGTCTGATAGCATTATGGTATCGACGTTAGCAGAAGGTGGGAAGCCAGCTGCCCCCGTTGCTTCTGCGGCTGCATCTGCAGGGGGAGAAGCAAGTGACAGAGCAGGAGTAGTGTCGGAATATGGCCCTTCTGCGTCTATTGAAGTTATGGAGGAAATGCTACGCATAAGCAGACCCCATCTACCTACAGAAGCAGTTGGATCCTTGAGCGGGCAAGGTGATTTGCTGCAGTAGGTATCAGACCACATCTGGATGGTAAGTTGGTAAAAAAAATCAGGCCTTGTTATATCTCGTGATATATGTATGATGTTATATTTAATAAGTGTTTTGTCACAGAGCTATGTATGCGCGTTTGCTGCAAGGCGGGAATATGCGGCAGCTATACAGAATGGCTCTAAACTAGCGGAGCAGATGGCGAAATTAGAAGAAGAGCGGGCAGGGAGAATGATGGCCGAGGCAAATCGGGACGTGCTTGTGGAAGCCATCAAGAAGTTGGAGGCAGAGATGGCAGAGGCAAAAAGGAGGGTGACTGCCACAGAGGAGAAGCTGGTGGGCACTGTTAGACTCGAAGTAGAGCGAGACAAACTGAAAGCTGACTTGGTGGATATGACCAATAAGTGGATGGAGAAAAATCAAGTCTGCGTTCAGCATGAAGCCCGCATGGAGAAGCTTAGCAGTATGATGAACGACCTTGAAGATGATATAGTGTCGTTGCAGACTGATAAGGAGATCTTATAAAAAGAGAAAAAAAGAGCTGGAGCGAAAGTCAAATGAGCTTGAGGCCAGCGCAGCGGACGCCAGGAAGCAGAAATTGGAGGCTGAACTTCATCTAGGGAAGAAGTTGAAGAAAGCAGAAGAGGCGGTGACCGAAGCCAAGAAGCAGTTGGAGGAGATGGCAGAGGTATGCGACTCTTCTTTTGTTATTGATGTATTAGAAAATTAATGGGCCCATAAAACACGTGTGTTGATTTCATAATGTTTTTGGTTTTACAGAGGGCAGCAGAGGCGGCGATTGAAGCCACAAAGGGCTGAGCCACCTGTGCCTCTGCGGCTATCCTTGCCAATTCCTCATTCTGTTTGTTGGCCTCTGCCAATTGTTGCTTCAATTGCCGGTTCTCAAGTTCCACAATAGGAACATACCGCTCAGGATTGTAATACATATCCTCATCCCTTGGTGGAGGAGGTGGTCCCCGGGAATCAGAAGACCCACTTCTCTCTTCAACATCCGGGTTCTCCATTGGCTGTTTTCCAGGACGTCTTGGGTAATTTTCTTCAGGTGTGTTCTGATTGTTAGTGGCAATGACTTTTCAGGGATGAATGCTTAAGGCTCTCAATGAAAGCACCAAACTGTTGACGCCGTTTTTCGTCAACAGTGAAAGAAGAGCACGTAAACAACAAACAGTAATGACCAAGTAAATTATAACAACACAAAACACGATTTTTACGTGGTTTAGCAGTTAAATCTGCCTAGTCCACGAGTCTCTGTTATTAAACTCAAGATTATCTCTAAAAATTCTTAAGAATGAATTCTTCAGAGTTTTTTCTCAAGGTTCAGAATTTCGGTCCATTACAATGGTGCATGACCTCTCTATTTATAGAGAAGGATGCAGAATACTCTCCCACATATTTTGGGTAGTTACTCTTTTTGATGTAAATAAAATAAAATGGCTTTAAATGCCTGCTATCCGATATAAAAAGGAAACGTCCTCTGAAGACCAGGGGCTAATAACTAATCGAATAATATCCCATGATTTTATGGGTTTTACAATAATAAACGCAGAACACGCCCCTTATAATCAACACTTATAGATATTCTAAGTCGTTATCATATATCTCCAAGGCCTTAATCTCCCAGATTTCTCATAAGCTTTCGAGCCAATGACATCTCCCGAGGTCACATGGCTTCGAGATCGTACGTATGTCAGGCTCGGAGCCCCTGATCCGAGGTCATTCCTGAGGAGAGATGCATCTCGGGAGCTACCCTTCGAGATCGTGAATATTTCGAGGCCATATCGAGTCTTGCAGGCTCGGTACTTAGTCCTGGAGCATACTTCAAACTTTACGAGTCCATTCGTTGCGAATCCAACTTTCGAGGTCATATTTAACATAGCTCGAAATCTGGGTATAACAATGAACTATGTGGTAGATTTTCCTTGCTGGACATTAGGCTCATTCCTTTTTGTTTATATGTGCAGGAAAATAGCTATAGTGGCGGGTAAGATTCATGGATGCTTGGGGAATGTGTATCGGTAATGAATGGATTCAAGGAGTCGAGAGTTCGATTTCGAGGATGTAGTCTTTTATTTATGGTTTATGTGTATTTTTCCGCACCTATTTATGTAATCTCTTTTCATTTCAATTAAGATATGTTTTCTTTTTAAAACAATGGGATCCCATATCCTGCTTTGAGTTTATGTAAGTTTATACATTGCTTTTTACAAGTTTTTAATAAAGTATGATCTTTTTCACTTGTAAGTTCTATTAAAGATTAGGGTCTATGTATAGTTTTCGTTATAGGGACTGTGACACTATAAAAGAGGTAATCATGAAGTACTATTTTCAAAGTATGGGGAAGTATAATAGCCATGAGACAAGTTTTTGGGAAACCGAAAAGACTTGATTGGACATGATTGGTTACTTTTTTCGAAGAGGCATGACGACTCTGACAAGTTTTATGGGGCATGCGAAGGGTTAGACACCTAAGTTTACTTTATGCTGGTCGCAGTAAAGTAAACTTGGGGGGCAAATGTTTACCCAAAAACGACTGCTGATAACGTGGCAATTATTTCTTGCATGTGATTGACGCGTGGCAGAGTCAAATAAGGAACTGCTGTTCGATGATTGACCAACTACGTATTGCTTCTCCCTATCTCACGTTTAGGTATGACCAGTCTGGTCATATAGTTCGAATTATTCCCTTATGGGATTGTATCTTGTAATAATTATATTATTTATTTCCTCTTTATTACCTTGATACACAGATATTAAGGAGGATTAAAGCCCAATGGCCCATGTAACCTCCCTTGAGCCTATACATATGCGTGAGATAGCTCAAGGAAGGGACTTTTGGTTTTTTGATTTATGATCTTGGCATCTTTTTCCCGAATATTGAGAGAGAACTGTAGTGTGATTATTGATCATCTTATTGTATTTCTCCCAAGGTTTATGAAACTCAAGAACCCGAGTTCTTTGATCACGGCATTAAGACTCAATATTAATAATAGCACTAAGTGGAAGTAGGTCATTACCGTTCTTTGGGGCCGAACCACTATAAATCGTTGTTGTCTTCTTCTTCTTCTCCATTAAATTAAACTCTTAATCATCATCTCATTTCTTATCGTATCTTTGACTCCGTGTCGTTGGCCAAATCGAGGGTCAACAAAATTATTTAATTAGATAATATTATATCAAACTTTTATTATTTAATTAATTAAATTAATAAAAAATAAATGATTATTTATTTAATTATTTATTCATAATTTTTTAATTTGTAATAATAATAATAATAATTTTACAAATGAATTATTATTTGACTTTTAGACTAATTTTTTTTTAAATAATTAGATAAATTTTATTAATCTTTATCATTCATTATTTTATTAATAATATTTTAAACTTATCATTTCTGTGTCGATATCCCTATAATTGATGGTTGTAGTCAACAACCATCAATCATAAGCATACCGGGAAAAAGAAAATAAATTAACTTCTAATTAATTTTTTTGTTCTATTTTTACAAATTATAATTATAATAATTTAAAAAATTAATTATTGTTCTATTTTTGTGAAGCATGTTCAATGCAAGAGGTTTTTTTTTTTTTTTTTTTTTTTTCAGGTAGTAGAGGACAAAATCTAAAATCTTTGTGTCAATCCTCTCAAATATTAGTCTTTTTGCTAAAGTTTTTATTTCAAAAGCAAAAAAGTTTTTTAAAAAAAAAATAATGATGGACTTTAAACATTAATCACAAGAAATGTGACATAATTTTTTTTCGATTTTAAAATGTTGTAAATAAAATACCAAATTTTAAAAAGAAAATGTTTTAGAAATATGTGACATTGTTTTTGTAAAGAAGCCTTCTAAATTTTCAATAAATCCAAACAAACAGAGATCATTATCAGCATTAAAAAAACTATTCCAAATAAATAGAGACTAAGAACACAAAGCCAAAACAGAGAATTGTCCACATGATGCAAAAAAGACAAATTCATCATTAAAAAATACTAACAAGTAACAATAATTCAGCAACAAAGTACCAAATATAAAATCTAAAATCAAAATACATCAACAATCAGTGACAGTAGTCCGAAATATCGATATCAACATAAATCATAAAAAATACCTCTGAGCCACCAAGCCAATAGTCCGAAATTTCTAATGCCACCAAGTGTAATCCGAAAATGATAGCCACCAGGACCAATCACAAAAGAGTCACTGCCAAAACCAAAGTTATATATGTCACTGATTTCTTATTTCAAGATACATTGGGAATAAGAAAATCAGTAACTCAAAGCGCAGAACATGATTAGTGTAGGCCATCAAAATGGAGGAAAAATAATTGTTGCTGATGAGCAAAGAAAAATCAGTTTGAAGGAAATAAATCAAGACATAAGAAGACCAGAAAACACACAATTAAAGGTCCAAAGTAATTCCAATATCGTTTATCAACTTTAATGCTTCTCTTTCTCCAATGTAATTACCAAAAGTTCCAAGCAAACTTAGCCAAGTGATAAGCCATATAGATATAGTATTAGCAATCAGCATATAGATGAGAAGCTATAGTACATTTCTCTGTTATTTTTACTTGTCTATAGTTCCTACATTAGGAACAAGAATCTATTAGAAAAGTGAGTTGTTAAGATAGATAATGGTGGTGCTTAATTTAAATGGTATGCAAATCTAAACAGTTCAATTAGGTAGACTTTATTAAAACCGAACTCCTGAATTCACAAGTTCCAATGTATTTATTAGAAATTATGGACTATATTTACAAACAAATGAGGAAAAATTTTGGTGGTCTTTGCATATATTTATCAACATATATATTCTTCAGTTTGACTCAGTACATCTCTAAATCCATTTGCTTGCCAGGGATTCTCCTAACCTCAAAATAAATCTCTGAATAGCTTAAAACCAATTATGCTACATGACTCAAAGAATCAGAAAAATATCATCATACATATCAAATGATATGAATTGGTAATTTGGGGTTATAGCCTATAATCTTCTGTAACCTCCAAGCACAGAAATGAAAAAATCACTACTGGTTTGGGTTCTTTTCTTATTAGTCTAAGCACAATATATTTCTAATGCATGAAGAATTATAATTGCTTACTAGTTTTCAGTTTTCACTACTTTAAGAAATAGAATTAAATATAATAATAATAATAATAATAATAATAATATATACTCGGCAGGCAATAGAATTTGATATCTTTGAAGAAAATAAGAAATCAGTGACTCTTTTGTGACATTAATTTATTAAACATACGATACATTCAGAATTTTCTTCCCCAATCCCGACTGATAATAAAACCGCTCTAAGATATATATATATATATACATATATATAACCAAAAACAAACATGTGGAATGGAGAAGAGACAGAGGTTTGCTGTGCAGTCGAAGGTTTACTGTGTAGAAGAGAAGACAGAGAAGAAAAGAACAGAATAGACGCGAAGAAGAAAGGTGCGGTGCCAAGTTTTAACCTCTGCATAAGCATTAGCGGCGGGACCCGCCGATAATAATATTATTAGTGTTAGAATTTTATATGGACTAATATAATTACAAACATAATTCCATTATCACAATCATTTTCTAGAGTGCCTACGAATAGTTAAAGACCATAATGGGATGGTTAATATTAATCTAATTGCAATTGAGGCACATGGTAGCACCCTAAAGACTATAGGTTGGCCCATTAAATCATAGTCCACCATATCTGATAATATAAGCCCAATAGGCCCAATATACCCCTTAGGGTAAGAAGGCATATGAGACATATATATTGAATATATATGTTGTTGGGAAAAAATACTGTGGCATATGGTTTGGTAAGGGTTGCTCTCCATAAGATCTCTCTTGTATTGTTTTCTAATATTGTCTTGTGTAGATCGTGAGAGATTCAAGGATGAACATTGGAGACTCAATGTCAGGTATGTTTCATCTCTATATATTCAATTCAATGCTCTAAATAAAAAGTGTTCCTGGATTATTGTATGAGCATGCTATGTTGATTTAAATCAGATTTATGAATTTATGCTCATAATATTATTTATAAATAACAATTGGTATCAAGAGCCAGGTCTTTTGATTTTAGAGCTTATTGTCAAATACCCCAATTTTTTGTCAATTTTTTTTTACAATGAAATTTTGAATTGGGCTGTGAAGAAAATTAGTATATTAATCATCAATGGGTTCAGACTATTTTTTTACAAAATTTTGGGGAAATTTTTTGAGTGTTTTCGGCCATGGATACCAATTTTTTCCAAAAAAAAAAAAAAAATTTCATAGATAAAAGTATATATAATTGTTGATTTTGAGAGTTTTTTAACCCAAATGGAGGCCGGAAATTGAAAGAGGATGAGATGTGGAGCAAAACCCCTAAAAAAGAGTCGGATTTGGTGGCCGGAGATGGTCTATACGACCGGGTCACGAACCGGGTCGCGTAGACCCGAGATGCAGACCCACGGGTCAAAACTGGGTGACAGGGATGATAAAAACGACATGTCGTTTTGCCTCTGTCAGGCAAAAACGACATGTCGTTCGTACGGACGACACGTCGTTTTGACGTGCGAAGGTCGATTTTTATAGTGACAAACGACAAGTCGTTTTTGGTAAACTACAAGTCGTTTTTGGTAAACTACATGTCGTTTTTGTTAAACTACATGTCGTTTTTTGTTAAACTACATGTCGTTTTTTGGTAAACTACATGTCGTTTTTCGAAATTAAAAAAAAAAAAAAATTGGGGCGCGTGGGGGCGCGTGAGGTGTCCTTTTTGGCCAAATTTTTACCATTTCACTCCTATTCTTACACCCTATTTTATATATGTTTATGCACAAGATTAACCCATGAATTCTATTCATAATTGTATTTGTATTTAATCTTTTGTGGCATAAATCTTATTATATATTGTCAACAATTATTATTTATTTTCTTGCCTGTCGTAAGAATAAGCATGTGAATTGTTTGGTAATGAGGAACATTTAAATATTAATTTATTTAAATTTTGTATCATCCTCCAAATTTGCATTAAGATCCATACAAGTAATTACTTATCCTATCGATAATAATTGCTTGCTAAGGATGCTTAATATGGTGAATAAAATTTATTAAATATTATGAATCACCATTTATCTATCCTTTCGATAGTAAATTAATGTATTTGATTATAATGTTTAATAGATTGTTCTTACCTGTGTATGAGTTCTATTTTGTGTGTTTGTCTAAGAACTCTAGCATACATAATGATCATTTGTTATTTTGCGATCATATATTGATGAGAAAAGAGCACAAATGACATGGTTTATCATAACATGTATTTAATAGTTATTGCTCTTGTTTCTCATTCAGCTGTAAGCATTCCTAGATCTCCTGCCGTCTTGACGCTGAATGCAACCAACCACAAGCAGTGGATTGAAAATATCACGATGAACTTGACCTTCATGAAAGTGGACTTGGTCTTGAGAATTGATGCACCATCTAAGCCTGCTGATGATGCTACTGAGAAGGATAAGAAATCTTACGAGGACTGGGAACACTCCAATCGTTGTTGCTTGATGCTTATGAGATATCACATGGAAGAATCCATTCGTGATAGTATTCCCAAGTCTGAGAATGCAAAGGATTTTCTTGCTGCCATTAAGGAAAAGTATAAGAAATTCTCAAAGAATGAGAAGAGTGAACACTTGAACATGCTGCATCACACTGTTTACGATGGTTCAGGTGACATCAGGGCTCACATTGACAAGCTCATGGGCCACTATCATAAACTTAAGGCCATGGATATGGACCTTGGTGAGGATTACATGGTGTGGTTAGTGATGGAGAGTATTCCATCTCAGTTTGATTCAATCAGATCAAGCTACAATGCTCAGAAGGAGCAATGGACTGTTGGGGAGATGTCTGCTATTCTTGCCAAGGAAGAGGAGGACATGAGAAAAGGTAGGGCAAGAAGTATCTCCATGGTGACGAACCCAAACAATCCTCACAAGAGAAAGTTCACTTCCAACAACTCTAGTGACCAAAAGCATCCTAAGAAGAAAGCCAACCATCCTAAGGGAAATGGGCAAGCTAGCTCATCTTCAACTGGTCATAAGAATGGGTTTTTCAAAGGGAAGTGCAACTTTTGTCAATGCTTTGGGCATAAGAAAGCTGATTGTCGAAAGCTCAAAGGTCACTTAGAGAAGAAAGGTAATTGTCTTGTGATGGTTTGTTTAGAGTCCAATATTATTGATGTGCCCTCAAACACTTGGTGGTTAGATACTGGAGCTACAATTCATGTTACTAATTCCTTGCAAGCAGTGACAAACCAAAGAAGACTGAGTAGGTTGGAGGAGCATGTATACATGGGAGACGATACTAAAGTCAGAGTTGAATTTTTTGGGACTGTCAGACTGCAGCTAAATACTGGGCATTTTTTGGAGTTGCATGATGTTGCTTATTTACCCTCTATTAGGAGGAATTTGATTTCTGTATCTATTTTGGATAGACTAGGTTATAGTCTTCATTTTGGATCTGGAAAACTGACTTTGTATTGTGACTCTATGTTGGTTGGAAATGGAACTTTATGTGGAAACTTATATAAGCTTGATTTACATGATGTTGTTCCCGTTACTTCTACTTCTTCTTGTTCTTCTTCTCTTAATGCTATTGTTGGGTCAAAACGTGCAAGATCAGATTTGAAATCTTCTATGCTTTGGCATAAACGTTTAGGCCATATTTCTAGAGATAGAATGGAGAGATTGGTGAAGGATGGTGTACTTCAGGATCTTGATTTCTCTGATTTCACTGCCTGTGTTGATTGTATAAAAGGAAAGTTGACTGCCAAGGTTAGAAAGAGCAAGTCAGACAGGTGCACAGATGTATTGGACACTATTCATACTGATATTTGTGGGCCTTTTGTTCCACCTGCTATGGGTGGTTATAGATACTTTATCACCTTCATTGATGATTTTTCCCGGTATGGTCATGTTGAGCTCATTCGTGAAAAATCTGAATCTTTGGATGCTTTTAAGATTTTCAAGACGAATGTTGAGCTTCAAAAGGGAAAGAAGATTAAAATTGTCAACTCTGATAGAGGTGGAGAGTATTATGGACGTTATGATGAAACTGGAAGGAACCCCGGGCCTTTTGCCAAATACTTGCAGGAATGTGGTATTGATGCAAGATATACAATGCCAGGGACATCCCAACAGAATGGAATTGCTGAAAGGAGAAATCGCACTCTTCTTGACATGGTGCGATGTATGTTGATTCATTCTAGCTTGCCAGATTTTTTATGGGGTGAGGCATTAAAAACTGCAGCTTATATCTTGAATCAAGTGCTTAGCAAGTCTGTCCCAAAGACGCCTTATGAGCTATGGTCAAGTAAGAAACCAAGCTTGCGTCATTTTCATGTTTGGGGTTGCAAAGTAGAAGTGAGGCCCTATAATCCACAATCTAAGAAACTTGATCCGAAGACCATTAGTGGATATTTTGTGGGCTACACCATTGGATCAAGGGGTTCCAGATTTTATTGCCCATCTCACACCACCAGGGTTATAGAATCAGATAGGGCTGTCTATTTTGAGGATGAATTTGGTTCAAGTCAGGGGTCAAGAGAAATTGTTTTCAGGGAAGAACGTATTTTTGTCCCTGTACCTGTCGCTTCCGCTTCTATTGATGACCCTGTGATTGAACAGATTCCGGCAGAAACTCATGATGAACCTCAAAATCAAGAACAAGGTGAAAATCTTGATATTGGGGATGATGAAGCTATGATGAGAAGATCACAGAGAACCCGCAGGTCTGCTATTCCTAATGACTACCTTGTCTATTTACAGGAACACGAGTTTGATGTCGGAGACACTTTTGAGCCAGTCACCTATCAAGAAGCTATGAATAGTCCTCAATCTGTGTTGTGGATGGATGCAATGAAAGATGAGTTGAATTCTATGTCACAAAATGAAGTTTGGGAGTTGGTTGAATTACCCAAAGGTTGCAGACCCATTGGATGCAAATGGGTGTATAAGATTAAACGTGACTCCAATGGGCAAGTGGAAAGGTATAAGGCTAGGCTTGTGGCTAAGGGCTATAGCCAGAGAGAAGGTATTGATTTCAAAGAAACATTTTCACCTGTTTCCACCAAAGATTCGTTGCGAATCATTATGGCTATAGTTGCTTATTTTGATCTAGAACTCAATCAAATGGATGTGAGGACTGCCTTCTTGAATTGAGATTTATTTGAAGATGTTTACATGACTCAACCTATTGGTTTTGAGAAGTCTGGCAAAAAACACATGGTTTGCAAGCTCAAAAAGTCTATCTATGGGCTTAAACAAGCATCAAGGCAGTGGTATCTCAAGTTCGATATGATTGTCTCTGCAAATGGCTTCAAGGAGAATGTAGTAGATCAATGTATATACATGAAGGTCAGTGGGAGCAGCTATATTTTTCTAGTATTGTATGTTGATGACATCCTGCTTGCATCTAATAATTCTTATCTGTTGTCTGAGACAAAACAACTTTTGTCTAGCCATTTTGATATGAAGGATCTTGGCGAGGCTTCCTATGTGCTTGGGATTCAGATTCTTCGAGATAGGGCTAATGGTATTCTTCGTTTGTCTCAGAAGACTTACATTGATCGGATCTTGAAAAGATTCAATATGCATACATGTTCTCCTGGGAAGGCACCGATAGTGAAGGGTGATAAGTTCTCAAAGGCCCAATGTCCACAAAATGATAAAGAGAGAGATGAAATGAAAGTCATTCCTTATGCGTCATTGGTTGGTAGCTTGATGTATGCTCAAGTATGCACACGCCCTGATATTGCTTTTGTTGTCAGCGTGTTGGGTAGATACTTGAGTGATCCTGGTCTTAGCCATTGGAAAGCGGCTAAGAAAGTCATGAGGTATCTTCAGGGTACAAAGGATCATATGTTGACTTATCGGCGAGCTGACACTCTTGATATAGTTGGGTTCAGTGACGCCGATTATGCTGGATGCGTGGATGATAAAAAGTCCACTTCAGGCTACATTTATATGATGGCTGGAGGAGCTGTTTCAGGGAAAAGTGTCAAGCAGACACTCACAGCTTCTTCTACGATGGAGGCTGAATATATGGCGTGTTATGAGGCTACTTGTCAAGCAATATGGCTGCGGAATTTCATTTCAGCTTTGAATGTTGTAGACTCTATTTCGAGGCCACTGAAATTGTATTGTGACAACTCCGCAGCAGTAGCTTTCTCTAAGAACACTAGGAGTACTTCTCGCTCAAAGCATATTGATATAAAGTACTATTTTGTTAAAGAGAAAGTCGCTGAGTCTCTTATTTCTATTGAGTACACGCCTACCACTAGCATGTTGGCAGACCCACTAACGAAAGGCTTACCCATATGTGTTTTTTTGGAGCATGTTGCTCGGATGGGATTGTTAGGAGCCTAGCTTGTTGAGCTCGGTGGGAGTTTTGTTATTATGTATCAAACATGCTAGTATTTTGTATGGATTGCTTATAGCTTGTGTTTTGTTATGAACATGCATAATGATAATTGAAGTCACTTCTTATTGTTGCTGTTACGTATATATGTTTATATAAATATATACTATTGTTCACCGAAGTGACAGGTACAAAAGGAGATGAATGCGCATAGTCTCAAAATTAATGTACCACATGCATGTTTGGTTTAATGATTGTTATTGTTCTTTGAATGTCTTCAAGACCGAATCATAAATAATATATGTATCCTATCGATATGATATTATATATGATTTATTAGACTGTCTTTTGTAATGGACAACATTATGGTGGTTTGATTATATTGTCCAAGTGGGAGAATGTTAGAATTTTATATGGACTAATATAATTACAAACATAATTCCATTATCACAATCATTTTCTAGAGTGCCTACGAATAGTTAAAGACCATAATGGGATGGTTAAATATTAATCTAATTGCAATTGAGGCACATGGTAGCACCCTAAAGACTATAGGTTGGCCCATTAAATCATAGTCCACCATATCTGATAATATAAGCCCAATAGGCCCAATATACCCCTTAGGGTAAGAAGGCATATGAGACATATATATTGAATATATATGTTGTTGGGAAAAAATACTGTGGCATATGGTTTGGTAAGGGTTGCTCTCCATAAGATCTCTCTTGTATTGTTTTCTAATATTGTCTTGTGTAGATCGTGAGAGATTCAAGGATGAACATTGGAGACTCAATGTCAGGTATGTTTCATCTCTATATATTCAATTCAATGCTCTAAATAAAAAGTGTTCCTGGATTATTGTATGAGCATGCTATGTTGATTTAAATCAGATTTATGAATTTATGCTCATAATATTATTTATAAATAACAATTAGCAGCTGGTAGCCCACCTTTAATAAAGGCAATTACCCGCCGCTAACACTATTAGCGGCGGATAGTCTGCCTCTAATACAGGTGATTATCCGTTGCTAATAAATCTTAAAAACTTTTCCCGGGCATTTAATTTGGTATATTTGCGGCGGAGTACGCCACTAATAGTGGTAAAGTCCGTTGCTAATATATTTTTTTTATATTTTTTTAAATACTCACTCATTATTAGTGGCGGACTCCCAAGTCCGCCTCTAATAGACTGTACAATACAGGCGGACTTGGTCCGGCGCTAATACTTATGCCGCTAATAGTCTTCATTCTTGTAGTCCTTTGACCAAAATTTTTAACCCTAAATTATTAATCACACTTATGCCTCAATAAACTCATGTCTAACACTGTATAGTCCTTAACCATTCCAGCTAGGACATCCCTTTTACTTTTTCCAACTGTGGGTCACTCAACTGTTTTTTTCGTTGATTCTCTCTAAAAGAGTAAACTGTTTGGGATGAAGAAGGATACGAAGATACTTATATATATCACAAAGGGCAAATAATATTATAGTAAATTACACAAAGTACGTTGCTCAAGTAAGGACTTTTTCTTTTTGAAAATCATACTAAGGACTCTTGATTATCTTCTCATCACTATGCATAACATATTTTAAGTTTTATTGTTTCCTTCTGCATTTTTATTGGCTGACAAATGAGAAATTGATTATTAAAGAATTATATCTTATTAGTTTTCCTTGTCCTTACTCTTTCGTTTGAGTATGTTATAATCAAATGAAAGCTGTAAAACGTTTTGTTTTGTATTCATTTGATCCCCATATCTAGAGATTAATTACTCATCTTTTGAACAAACCTAACCACCGGATTATATTTTAAAGGAATATAATTTAGACATCTAACATCATTATAAACTAACACAACTATTTATTATTATTTGACAAAACTTATATATATATATATATATGGAAGACTTCTCAATGGTTGGTATAACAAGTCACCAATAGATACATATTTTTTTCTACATTAATTTCGAATTTAGTTATTTTTTTTGCCATAATTAATGTTGTTTTGCAACCAATGAGAGATAATATCTCAAGGACTACTTCGATGGATAGACAGGTCCAGGAGAAGCAGATTTCAGAAGAAAGTTCTGGCTGCCTCAGTTGCCTCGTTGGTTTATCACTTATGGCAGGCTAGAAATTCCAAACTCTGGCATTCAAGCATTATTTCCCCCACGTTGTTAGTTCAGGAAGCCAAATGGCAACTTAAAACTAGGATAACATGTATAATGCCTAAGCAAATAGATCAAGTTGATAGGGAATGGTTTGAATTTTTATAGCTTTGAGTTTTTATAGATTTGTTTCTACATTGTATAGAGAACGGGCCTTATTTCAATAGGTGCCTTTAGGTTGTAAATTTGTAATGGAGTAATGAATAGCTGCTGATTCATAAAAAAAAAAAAGAGATATAATATCTATATTTAGAAATTGACATGCATTTGAAAAATAAAAAGTTTACAATATTATATTTTCATAATAAATGCACGTTTTCTATCAAGTAACCCTTTAAAAAACTTGAAAAAAGTCAAAATTTATTTTTAGAAATATTAATTAACAACTATAAATATGGACCATATTGATCTTAATCTAATGATTAATATTAAAGTAACCATTCATGGGTAGTAACCATTAAGAGTGCACCCATATATGTATATATATATTTGGAAAAAGGCAAGTTTAGTCTTGTATTTTTTTTTGAATATGTATCCCCTGTATTGTATTATTATTAAATGACAATTCAAACATAGTGTTTTACAAAATGGATAAAAATAATACCCTAAACCAAATTTTAGTAAAAATATCTTCAATTACAAAGATCAATTCTTAGGTTCAGAGAAGCGGAGAAGGTGGTCGAGGAGTTGAGAAATAAATACTATATTTGAAAATATTTTGACCAAAATTGGGTCCATGATACTATTTTGATTAATTTTACTTGTCATTTAACAAAACACAAAAGACGATTGCATATTCGAAAAAAAACACAGGAGCCAAGCTTGTATTTTTTATACAATAAGGATTTAACCACTCACTCTCTCAGACACTTACACCCAGCCACTTGAGTTTGCCTCAAGTTCATATATATAAATATATTATTATTGTTATTAGTTACACATATATATGGTTAATTTCATCTAATTGCCAAAGAAATCATTGATGAATGATCAATAATTTAACTATAAATTTGGCTAAAATTATACTTAGTTGATATATATTGACACAAATAAGATGGACTATAAATTATTAGTATAACCCAAAATTAAAAATAATAGTGCAAAGTTATTGTGTGCATATATATATATATACATATTTGTGATTTGTATATGTCTCTTATTACGAGTATTTCTATGAGTTGCCATATGGTGTCCAATACTATTTTAATAAATTAATTGGTGCAGTTTAATATTTCATCCCATATATATTTAAGTGATATTTGACATTATTGGTGCCCTATTTAATAATATTCTAATATTATATATCAAACATTCAACATTGGCCTAGCTTTGAATTTTTGCGCATTTTTGTACCTTAATACCAATTACATGATTTAGATTGATAATTATATTCTTAAACTTGATAGTAATGTCACCTTAATTGACCTATACAATTACTTCTTCATTATTCATACCTTAGATAAGATGCAAACCTCTTACGAATCAAATTATTTACAACTATAATATTGTGTATTACATTGTTTATCTTCTAAAATTAGAGTTAAGTTAGGCATCTCTTTCATCATGTCATTTCAGTTTATTATGTCGCCTTATACAAGTTTCGATTATTAATTAATTAATTAACATAATAAAGAGACTGTATACACAGGCCCCACTTGAAGAAGAAGTCACAAAGTTAATTATGATCTTAATTAGGGTTTTCACCTAACTAGCTATATAAAACACACGTGGTAGTCTTCATGGTTTCACCAAGTAATATTGTCAATTATATATAGTTGGTGTTAAATAAAGAAGGCAAAACATGGTCTGGTCCTCAATATTATGCAACGGGCCGAGGCTCACTTCTCTCATGGAATAGCTGATAATCTTGATGATCCTAAGTACACACACTACAAGTACTGGTCAAATCCACTTGAAACCAAGTAAGTTCACATTACCTATCATAACCATTTTGAAATCAATTGAAGCACAAAACCTTATAAATGTCTGTTACAGGTTACCTCATGCTCCTGATATGGAGATTTACTCTCTCTATGGAGTTGGAATCCCTACAGAAAGATCATACGTGTATAAAATGTCTCCTTCAAGCAAGTGCAAGAGCATTCCATTTCGAATAGATAGCTCGGCCGATGGCCAAGCAGACAGCTGCCTAAAGAATGGAGTATACTTTGTGGATGGCGATGAGAGTGTTCCGGTTTTGAGTGCAGGCTTCATGTGTGCCAAAGGGTGGCGAGGAAAGACTAGATTCAACCCGTCCGGCATAGCTACTTACATAAGAGAGTACCGACACAAAGCGCCATCGAGCCTGCTGCAGGGCAGGGGTTTGGAGAGTGGTGCACATGTTGACATCATGGGAAATGTTGCTTTGATTGAAGATGTTTTGAGGGTGGCTGCTGGAGCCAGTGGCAAAGATATTGGAGGCGACCGCATACATTCGGATATCATGAAAATGTCTCAGAGAATAAATCTTCAGCTGTGATTATTATGAATGATAATCATCACTAGAAGATGATGATGAAGTTTGAGGAGGGAGTGAAAGAAGTTCCAATGGACTTTGAGGCTGCTAATAATGAGGCTGCTGCTATGCTGCTCAGAAGAGAAAAAACAAGTGTTCAAAGTGATCAGAGTATGAGAATAGAAAGGCATAAGTATTTCACTCTAGCTAGCAATTCAGTTGGTTTTTTTTATTTGTAATTTTCTATATATGAACAAATTACCAATGTGCTGTTAGATTGGCTCAAGCTAACAAAGGATTTTATAACTGCTTGTGCATTTTAAGATTCTGCTTTTATTTTATTATTTCCCCCTAAAAATTTGTATATAAAAGAAAAAAAAAGATAAAAAGTAGTATCAATTAATTATTGATACTATATTGTACAAGTGATTTGAGAATTAATGCTTATGATATAGTTCAGCATAAATGGTGAGACTGATATATATATACTAGATAGTCTGCTCATGCTCAATTTTGACATGTGGGCTTTGAATTGGGCTGTCTTATTGGCTGATCATGAATTAGCAGGCCCATTTGGGCCACACTATAATGATATTAAAAACTATTGACAAAAATAAATTGCTCATTGAATATGGAGGAGATACTATCTTTCTAATGGGGATCGATGAACGAACTTTTAATTTTTTTGGGAAATTAACATAAAGAATATTTAATGTGATAATTGTGGATTAATTTAGTAATAGAATAAATCTTAAAAAAATAATGATAATAAGGGAGAATCCTCTAAATTATAATTAGTTACTTTATTTTGGGTTTCAAACAATTTCCAAAAGGGTTTATATTTGTTTGGACTCTGTATTTTTTTTCCATTACCTGTTTTAGACCCTGTGTTTTGATAAATTATTTTTTAGACCCTATATTTTGTAAAATGGTTAAAATAGAACCCTAAACTCGATTTTGGTCAATGTTTTTTCAACTAAAATCACAAATAATTTACCAAACTAACAATTCAGAACAAAAATAAAACCATTATGCTTAAAAACTGTATTGTTATATTCAATTTTTTTCTTTATCAAAATTGAGTTTAGGGTTCTATTTTAACAATTTTACGAAATATAGGATCTAAAAAATAATTTGTCAAAACACAGAGTTCAAACAGATAATAGAAAAAAACACAAAGTCTAAAAAGGTATAAACCCAAAATAATTGTTTGGCAACTTACTTTCTTATGAATTGACAAATAACTTGTGATTAAATGAAAAATGGAAATAATATCTAACATTTTATAATCCAACATGCCATATGGATCACCTACTGCAATGAAAAAAATTGAGACTTTTTTTTTTTTTGGCTGAAGATGTAAAACTTGAGACTCGTTACATTACACCTTTTAAATCACATGATAACACTCAACTACTCTTTAATATTAAATTCAAACAAATAGCATGTTAAGAAAAGTTTATAATAGTTAATCCTAATTTTGTATTTTATCAAGTGAATCAACAATTTGCAATGATTAATAAAAAGTCACCATCATTAATAATGAAAACTTAACCCACTTAAAAACACAGTACATCGATCAATTATTATTTTTACAACAAATTGTGAGTGGATGAAAAACCATTGATAATAATAATAATACTAATTTTTTTTATTATAAATAAGTTTTAGTAGTATTAGTAAGTTAAATATTTAGCAGCTTTTATTGGTATTTTTTTTAAACATTACTTATATATATAATTAGATACATTTCAATTCACTACTAATTATATTATGTTGACACTCCAAGTCAAGCACCGCCCACCTGTAGAGAGACTTTAAGAGACTACTTATTTGATATTTGCACTTCTATGCTAATTGCACATAGTTGACTCGATTTTTCGTCAACTATTATCAAAATAATTAAGGAGTTTTATGTCCGTAAAACAAATGGGATATTACCATAACTATTGCGAATGACTGGTAAATAAGTAAATAAAGACAATAATTATAGTGGTTTGACTTTAATGAGACCTACGTTCACTACAATTGATTTTATGTTGAAGAACACACAAGAACAGTTACACAGAGAGCTCGATGCTTTTTCCGATCTTGAGATTACAGAGATTACTCAAAAAATGCTTATGCTCTCTCTCAAATGGCTAAAATTCGAACCCTTGTCCAGAGTTGGATCGTCCCCTTTTATAGCTAGGGGATAGCTACTCCCTCAAGCTGTTGTGAGATTTTCAATGTGCAAGTATACACAATTGTAGACAAGTAATAATATAGTTAATAAATATAGTATCGTCCCACATAGATTGTTTATTAATTACCAATAATTAACTTCCTAATTTTATTTAGCCACTAAAACTTGGATTCAAGAATATCAAGAACAAAAGAAAGAATTAACAAAAAACTAGCAATTAAAAAATAACAAAAACCAATAAAAGCGAATTAATTCAATGGATGTAAAGTTAGGATATTTAATTTCATCATCTTTCCAATACAATTTCCATTGTTCTTTCTTGTATTGTGATAGCGGAACACAAAAACAATTTATATTCGTATTAGGATATATAAATCTCTAAACCTATATACGAACTTTCTACATCGATCTTTGGGATAAATTCCAAACATAAAACAAACATTAAGAATATAAATCCTAAAAACTACACAAACTATACAGGGACTCTCGTCCTATATCGAAATTTATGTGTATTAAATTATATCATATTTAACTCTCACCTCTCAGATTTTAAATTAATTAATAAATAATGCAAATAACGACGTCAAATTATTCACATCTATTAAACACAAATTAAATAGATCACAATGAAGAAAAAAAAAAGAAATCATCGAAATTGCATTAACTAATAATAAAGTTTCAAGATACTACATTAAAAACCCTAGAAACTAACTTGGTTCATAATCATAATGTTAACATCCATTAAACTAAAATCAAACATAATTAAAAAATGAACGAAGAAAGAAAAAAAACTCTAAAAAGCGATCCAATCCTCACCAATGAGATTCCAGCCGTCCTCTCCAAGTCTAGGGCTCTGATAATCTTGGTTATTTTAATGAAAATCACAATCAAATATAAAACCCTACGTTTCCCAAGGTGAAATGACAAAAATGCCCTTATTGAACATTTTGCAGAAATCCTTTTTTAGCATAGTAATGCGATCACGCTACCTCATTGCAAAGCCAGTTTTCGCCTGAATTTTATCATTTTGTTGATTTTTCATCTTTTTTGTTCCAAAGCGTCATGAGTCCTTCAAAACAAGCATAAAATAGAACACAATAACTCTAATTAACTAAAATACTACCTAAAAATACACACTAAAACGAGTCTAAAACTCGTTTATCACATGCCGACTCGAAAACTCTTCAGGAAATCCAAAGTAGAGATGGGTGGTCAGCGTGGGATATTCTACTTTGGGAAGAGAAGCAATTTAGTAATGCAATATGGTCTCTGGGTGCATTTGGAAAGTCACCCTGTAATTGGAATTGGGTGTAACTCGAAATAATTACTTAATTTGGCGTATTTGTTTGACCATGTAATTACACAGTAATCATGTAATTTGAGGTAATTGAAGAATCTCAATTACATTAATTCTCCAATTCTCATAGCCCCACATGAGAATTGGGTGAAATTACACTGTATAATTACTTATTACTGTCGTTTTAAAATAATATTTATTACATAATATGCTTTTTTTGTGTAATTACTAACTATTTTGCTAAATATAACAATAGTAATTCATAAATAATTACCATTTGACATCCAAACACATATTGTATTTTAATATATGAAGTAATTACTCAAATATATAATTACTACTCTAGTAATTACACAATTATTTCTAAACACGCTCTCAATGTTAATACCATCTAGCAGCTATGATTCTTTTCATGAAGACGAACACAACAGTTACCATATAAATATTGGGTACGTAATTACTTTCAATAATCATTCAAATATTATTATTATATTATTCTTCTTCTTGTGTGTACTAGAAACGGCAACTCTGGTTAGTGGGGATTTACCATTGTTAATTAATTAATATATAATTTATTATTATTACCTAAAGTTAGTTAAATAATTTGTCTACAACATCTTGTAAATTATTTATTATACTTTATAGTGTCTTCCCAGTCAAGCTTAATTAGATTTACTACCTTCTTAATCACACTTCAAAACATGTAAAGCATAAAGTGAAAATTTTATAATATTGTCCTTCATTCGAAGTATATATATTAAACGTTAAGGTCATGGCAACAGGTAACATCGACGATTTTGTGGAGGATCTGGTAAGATGATGAGTGGGCTCTGAAATAATTTGTTTGAAATTGTCGCTACAAAATAGTACTTTAAATGTTGAAAAAATAGCTTAACTTTTTTTTTAGGCGAGAATTCCGTGATTTATTATAAAAATAAACAAAATAGATTATAATTTAATTAATAAGGGCGTGTTTGAAAACAACCGTGGTAGTAATTACATATGAGTAATTACACTGTATTTTAAAATGCAAATTGTGTTTGGATGTCAAGTGATAATTATTTATGAATTTCTATTGTCATGTTTGATAAAACAGTTAATAATTACATATAAAAATAATATTATATAATAAATACTATTTAAAATGAGTAATGAGATATGCACTCAAAATATACACCCAAAAGTTACACACAGTGACGTGCCAGTTTAACCTAACCAATCACATTTATTAAGACTGGGACCCACTATTTTAAAAAGCAGTGACACGTCACTGTGTGTAATGTTTGGGTGCACATATCATTAATCATTTAAAAATTGATAGTAATTAGTAATTACGCAGTGTAATTACACTCTCATGGGAAGTTATAGAATTAGAGAGTGTAATTGAGACCACAAACATGTCATATTGAGCGATTACCCCGAATTACACTCAATTCCAATTACAGAGTGACTTTATTTCCAAACGCATCCTAAATAATATTTATCACAAATAAATAATAATATCCTTAAAGCACATACTTATTTACTAATATTGTCAAATGAAAATACTAGAAATAAGTGATTATTTTAGATATATATATATCTAAAATATTATGAAAGACAATATATCTTACTACGACACTCTAGCTATCTTAGGTTGGTAGTACTGTCATCGATCGCCGTTGTCCTGATCATGTATAAAGTCTCTAAATGACAATGGCTGAGGTTGTGGTAGCCTAGTGCTAAGCATAATCTGTATCAGTTCTTGGATAGTTGCATGCCTTTGAGAATTATTAGGAGGCGCATTCCTAAAGTCTGCTTCATAAGACTTGATAAGCGTGACCATTTTTTCTACCATTACATTGAACTCGCTCATTGAAACTGATGATGATGATGATGATGATGATGATTGTTGAGACTGTGATTGATGATGATTCTTATTATAACAGCTGGGGGGGAATGATTTTGAGCCCTGATGAGCACCAACTTCCAGATTATATCTATTATCTCGTGGAATAGAAACTTCTACAGTAACGGTAGTCTTTGCCTCTTCTATAGTTGGTCTACTTTCACGAGTCTTTCTCTCCAGGGAAAGCATTTCAGCAAAACTGCTTAATTACAAACAAATTATATATATTAATATTATATAGTTATACACAATATATTAACCATATTATTAGAGTATATATATATATAATTTTTAAAACTGTCTATCAATAATAATTAATAAGGATTAAATGAAAAAAAAAATTATAAGGTTGGGGGAAGAATAGAAACTGTTGAAGAAAAGATCAAAATGTATAGAATTATAATATTTACACCAAAATAATACTAATAATCAAAATATATATACTAATTATTAAGACCATAATAAATATATGAAATTTAAAAATGAATTATGCCAAAATAATAGTATCTATACATATTCACACAATTTATTAAAACATGTCAAAACTTAATAAATTAATATACTTATAAAAAAAAAACTTAATAAATATAACATCATATTTAGTGTAATTTTCTATTTTATTATATATGGATGGATATTTATTATATACCGTGTAAGAGCTTCTCCATTTGTCGTAGTTCCATGTTTAGGAGAATAGATACCAGTTTCTAAGTTAACCATTGAAACAGGTTTCTTCAACAGCTTTTCTCCAATTCCCACAAGGTTGTTTAGGTTTTCTTTAGTAGCAATATCCACCGAAGATTCTTTATCACTTAATGTGTCATCCTACATAATCAAAATAATTAATATATATACATACATATTAACTTTATAATTTGGCATTAAAAATATGGGACAATTCTTCTATAGGGGCTTCACTTTAAGCCCTATCAGTGGGGCTCTCAGTGTTTCTCGACTCGTGAACAGTTTTCGGAGCGATTTTTTTTATGACCGTGTATATTGTAGCTATTTAGAGCATCCTGCAAATTTTCAGAAAATTCCGAATAGTTTACAGTACTGAAAACTAGGTTCAAACATGTTGATTTTCATGTGGATAAAAAAAATTAGTCACGCGTGCAACAACATGTTTGAATTTAGTTTTCGGTACTGTAAACTATTCAGAATTTTCTGAAAATTTGCAAGATGCTCTAAATAGCTACAATATACACAGTCATAAAAAAAATCGCGCCGAAAACTATTCACGAGTCAAGAACACTGAGAGCCCCACTGGTAGAGTTTAAAGTGAAGCCCCTACAAGAGAATTCCCCTAAAATTATATATATGTAAACAAAGTAACCTGGATTCGAAGGTAGTTTTTGTCGGAGTTGAGAGCTTGAAAAACAGTAGAGAGAAATAAATCAGTCATGTCACTACTAGCTTGAGTAAAAATATCAAGCAAGGGAACAGAGTTGTGACTTTTCAACCATCCCAACAGACCCCATTTTGCAGCCTCATCAGCTCTATATTTGTCCTCTATTTTTACCGAACCAGTTCCTATCGATAGAACCAAGAAACGGCCGAACTCCATCGGCTTTATTTGAAAGAAGTCAGGATTGTTTTGGTGAATTTCTTTCGACACTTCATTTATAGCAACCAAAGCCTAAAATAATTGAAGATGAAATTAATATGGTTATAAAGTCATAACGCCTTTACACATTTACTAATACATGGTAAATATTATTTGAAAATTGCAAAAAAATAATACTATATGTTACTGCAATGAAAACTACGTATAAAGAAGTATAAACCTTTGCTACACATATCTCGAAGAACATGCTAAATTTCACTCTAGAGTTATCCTTATTAATACTATCTATTAATACCTCTTAGAAGCCATCGATCTTAATTTAGATCCATAATTAAGAAATTACCTGTTTCTACTATAGCTTATCCATTATTTGGGTTCAAATTTGTGGTTTTACAAGTTCAAGCCCTTTTCAACCATTAATAATAACTCTTTCTTCAAAAAACGAGTTGGTATTGTTTTGGGTTATTAAAGCTTTATTGTTTAACTTTATTGGACATCTTTAATTCACATTATTCGCAAATGATAATAAAATAATAATTTTTTTTTTGGATGAAAGAGATTATTTCTTCATCTTAAGCTCATTCAATCACTTTTCCAAAAAAAAAATATATATATATCAAAATTATTATTTGAGACAATGATTTGTTCTCTTACGTATGTTATCGAATCTTTGAACTCAGGTATACGTAATAATTCACTAACTAGCACTCAAAATATGCACAAAAAGGGAGTTACAAATTTGTAATTGATTAAAAAAAAAAAGAACAATACCTCCTAGCTTCTTGCAGCTCTCTCGTGGGCTGGTGCCATGGCGAAAACAAGAGCAAAGGTGAAGGGGAAGCTGAAAGTTTCTGCTAAGAAGAAGAAGAAAAGAGGTCCTAATTCCACTGCGGATGTGAAAAAAGCTAAATCTATGGAAGAAGTTTTAGGAATTGAGCCTCTTGAGTTCACAGACGATGATGAAGGTGCGGAGGAACATTGTGAAGATCCTGGCTTACAGGATGTGTTTCAGGCACCTTTGTCCCCGAGGTCCTCTCTGAAAGTAATTCAACAGCAAGAAGATATTCGCTCTGATTTTGCTTTCTTCCTGGAAGATAATCAGAAATGTTCGAATGCTTTATCAAAAGGTCTTCCTGCTACACCTCATGTCCTCAGATCTGGGAGTGTGGTTAGGAACTTGGAAATATCTTTTGCGAAGTCGGAACAGGCTAACAAGATTAAAATCAATATGGAGGATATTGAAGAGGAGATTGCTTACTGGAATTCTTCGATAGTATGTTATGTACTGGGAGCCAATCCGTCTCTCTCTGTTTTGGAAGGTTTTGCAAGGCGTTTATGGAAAGACAAGGTGGATAAGGTTGGTATGCTTTCATATGTAATTTTCTTGATTAGATTTGATTGTATTGAGGATAGAGATGCTATACTCACGGGAGGATACATTTTCTTCAATAAGAGGCCTGTCATTATGAAGGCTTGGGATCCAAATACTAATTTCAAGAAAGAAGACATTCGAACAGTTCCAATTTGGGTTCAGTTGGATGATCTGGAATTGAAATACTGGGGTCAAAAGTCTCTTTTCAAGATTATAGGCCAAGTGGGGAAGCCACTGATGGTTGATGCGGTTACAAAAGAGAGAGATAAACTCAGCTGTCCTCGTGTTCTTATTGAAGTCTCTCTTCAACAGGAATTTCCATGTTTCATTGAATTTGAGGATGAATTTGGTTTTAATGTCTCTGTAGGAGTTACGTATGAATGGAAACCGATCATTTGTGGTCATTGCAAAGGTATGGGGCATGCTACTAATGATTGTAGAAGGAAAGAGGGCAGGAAGCAGCAATGGATTGTTAAAGAAGAGAGTAAGAAACCAGAGAGGGTAGAAAAGGCAGAGGCAGTTAAACCTGCTGTTGATGAGTTTCAGCCTGTTACAAAAGGGTGGAGGGTCAAAGCCAAAGAACCTATGGCCTGCCCTTCCACTACGAATTCTTTCCAGGCTTTATCAGATCCTAATGCCTCAACAAGTGCTGTGTCAGGGGAGAACCAGAATGAATCCACAATTCAAGGAGATCAGAAGCTAACTGTGGAAGAATTGGCGAATACAGGAGGGGGGGGGGGGAGCCTCCTCTTTCCAATGGATAAGATCATATGTTGGAACGTCTGAGGGATCAATAGCCAGCAAAAGCAGAATGCAGTAAGGCAATTTATTGTCAACCAGAAAGCTAATTTAGTTGGTCTTCTTGAGACGAGGGTTAAGGCTCCGAAGCTTGGAGCCTTGTATGTACATATGTTCTCAGGTTGGTGCTTCACATCTAATAGTGCGTGGCACAAAGGAGGAATAATTATAGTTGCTTGGAATCCTTTGAGATTCAATGTAAGTATTCTCAGTTGCTCAAATAAGCTTATTCACTTGTTTGTTGCTACTGTGGATAATAAGCATAGATTTTTCATTACATTTGTCTATGGCTTTAATGATGAAGAAGGAAGGAAAAGTTTGTGGAAAAGTTTACAGGAATTGGCAAGAGCAGATCCCTGGGTAGTGCTTGGGGACTTTAATGACATCCTGAACAGAGATGAAAGAGTTGGTGATAGAGTAAGACATAGCTCTACTAATGCTTTTATGAACTGTGTCACATATTGCCAACTGGAAGATGTTAAATTCAGTGGGAATTTCTTTACTTGGAGTAATAAACAGCAGGGATCGGATAGAATTTACTCCAAGATTGATAGAGTTCTGGCAAATCAAGCTTGGATGGATAGCTTTACAACTGCTGAAGCTATTTTTCTTAATGAAGGTCTTTTTGATCACACTCCAGCAATTTTAACTGTGTATCCTGATATTCCAAGTGGTAAGAAGCCTTTCAAGTACTTTAGGATGTGGTCTTCCCATCCTCAGTACCACCAGGAAGTGAGTAGGGTGTGGCATCAGACTGTTAAAGGGACTAAAATGTTCCAAGTTGTGACTAAGCTTAAAGACCTGAACAAGCAGGGTTTTTCAGCGATTCACATTGCAGATTTGCAAGCTAGAGAGAATCTTAATGAATGCCAGAACAAGCTGCATAGAGAACCTTTGAATGTGGAACTACAACATCAGGAGTTGGAAGCTAGAAGACATTATGCTGGGGTGCATAAAGATTAGTGTTCATTCATGTCCCAAAAGTCTAAGATAACCTGGGTAAAAGAAGGTGATGAAAATTCTGCTCTTTTTCACTCCAGCATCAAGGAAAGAAGATGTCAAAACAGGATATTTTCTATTACTAATGCAGAAGGGAACATAGTGGAGGATCCTGCTGGTGTTACTGAAGCCTTTCTATCCTATTATCAGTCTCTATTGGGCACTCAAATGGAGAATAGACAGCCAGTTAAAGCTTCAATAATGGCTCAAGGCCCTGTGATCTCTAGTCAGCAGGCAGATCTGTTGTTAGCAGAATTTTCTAAAGATGAAGTTAAAAATGCTGTGTTTAGCATTCCTGGAATCAAAGCTCTAGGTCCTGATGGATACTGCAGCTATTTCTTTCAGGACAATTGGGAGTTGGTTGGAAATGAAATCTTTGAAGCTGTAGCATCTTCCCTGCATACAGGGCACTTGCTAAAATAACTTAATTCTACAGTTCTTACCCTTATTCCTAAGTGCAAATGTCCAAACACTGTAAGTGATTATCGCCCCATAGCTTGTTGCAATGTCCTATACAAAGTAGCTACAAAACTTATTTGCAGTAGACTTAAAGTCATCCTTCCAGAGCTTGTGGCTCAAAATCAGGGGGGTTCATTAAAGGCAGGTTCATAGCTCATAATATTATGATCTGTCAGGATCTAATAAGACATTATGGAAGAAAATCAACTAGACCCAATTGCATGATAAAGCTAGATTTACAAAAGGCCTATGATACTATGGAATTGGGATTCTTAGAGGAGATGTTACATGCTTTTCAATTTCCTGCTAAATTCATTAAACTCATAATGAATTGTGTAACCACACCTAGGTACTCTCTAATGTTTAATAGATCTATGCATGGATTCTTTGCAGCAAAGAGAGGCTTGAGACAAGGGGAGCCAATGTCTTCCTTACTCTTTGTTCTTGGGATGGAATACTTGAGTAGAATTATGCAGAAAGTTGGGGAGAAGAAATATTTTCAGTTTCATGAAAGGTGCAGTGATTTAAAACTTAATCATCTAAGCTTTGCTGATGATGTGTTGCTGTTCTGCAAAGGTGACTTTAAGAGCATATATTTAATGCTGCAGGGGTTAAAGTTGTTCTCAAACACCTCTGGTTTGAAACCAAACATAAAAAAAACAGCTATTTACTGCAGTGGAATGAGTGAAGAGGAGATTAGAAGAGTTCTTGATGTATCAGGTTTCAGTAGAAATGACATCCCTTTTAAGTGTCTTGGCATTCCCATCTGTGCCAAGAGAATCTCAGCTGCTGAATGCAAAATCTTGGTTGAGAAGATGACAGCTCGAATCAAGACCTGGAGTTCCAAGAACTTATCCTTTGCAGGTAGAACAATATTGATTAATTCTGTGCTTCTGACTATTCATGCCTACTGGAGTCAAATCATGATTCTACCCAAGAAGCTTGTATCTGAAATTGAAAGCATTTGTAGAAGCTTTCTCTGGCAGGGGCAGAGCAATATGGTTGGGTCAGGAAGTGTGGCCTGTGAGAAGCTATGTAAGCCTAAGAAGGCTGGAGGAATTGGCCTTATGAACATTTCAGATTGGAACTGAGTTGCTTTGATTAAAAATGTCTGGTCAATTGCAACAAAGAAAGATAACCTATGGGTTAAGTGGGTGCATAATGTGTATATAAAACATGAGGAGTTGTGGGGTTACAATGCCCCATCTCAAAGCAGCTGGTACTGGAGGAAAATGGTGAACATTAAAGATGAAGTTAAACATCTAATAAATCCTGTGCAATTTACATTAGATACCTATCAAATTTCCTCTGGCTACAAGTTGCTTAATCAGGTACAGGAGAGATTCCACTGGAGTAAAGAGGTCTGGTGCAGGCTTAATATCCCAAAGCACAGCTTTGTGCTCTGGATTGCAATTCAAAATAGGCTAAAAACAAGAGAGAGGCTTCATAGATTCAACATAACTGAAGATTCAACTTGTATCCTCTGCAATGGAGCAGATGAAACAGTTGAACATCTGTTTTTTGATTGCTCTTTCTCTCAGGACTGCTTACAACAGTTGAAAAAATGGCTTGGATGGAGAGCTCACACAGAATCATTACAAGGCCTGCTTAGATGGATAGAAAGGTCCAAGAAGAGCAAGTTTCAGAAGAATGTTTTAGCTGCCTCTGTTGCAGCTCTGGTTTATCATTTATGGCAGGCTAGGAATAACAAACTTTGGCAATCAAGCATTGTGTCTCCTAAGCTGTTAGTCCAGGAAGCAAAATGGCAAATCAAAACTAGAATAACTTGTGTTATGCCTAGGCATGTAGCTCAAGGAGATATGGCATGGTTTGACTTATTGTAATTAGTTACTAATACTTTCTTGTATAGATTGCATACCGGCCTTATTTGAAAAAGGTGCTTTTAGGCTGTAAATTTGTTTGTGGAGTAATGAATTTCTGCTGGTTCATCCAAAAAAATAAAAATAAATAAATAATTCACTAACTAACATGAACACTTTTTTTTTTTTTGTGAAGATATCCTTTTTATAAACTGTTTTTAGTATTTATCTTCTTAACATGCATTATGACTATAAAAAGATTCACTATATATATATATATATATATGCTAAATAATTATGAATAATGTTCTTAATTAATTACCGGATTATTGGCCACAACACCACCATCAATGAGATGGAATTCTTTAACTTGACCATTGGAGGCTTTGGTTTCAAAAGAATGAGGTGGGAGATAGGTTGGAGCAGCTGAGGTTCCAATACATACATCTGACAACAAAGCATTTAGGCTGGAGTTCCTTTTTCCCTAAACCAAATCATATATAATAGAGAAATTAACAAGCTAAATCACTTGGAAAAAGTAAAATTGTAAATAAATTTAGGAGTAATGCTAGATACTTTCTCAATTCACACACTAAAAATACACATTATGATCATATTTAGTTATATAATTAAGATTAATTATATATCATTTCAGCGTGTAGAATAGACGTGTATCTAACAATGTTACTCAAAATTTTAAATAAATAATGTTGTTATGTATTTACAATTAATTAATTAGTATACCTCATAGGTAGAGAAGACAGTAGGTTGGAGACGGTTGATGTCAAATGTTGGAATTATGACATTAGCAAGCGTTTGGTTCAACCTCACATCACCAAATTTTTCTCTCAGCAGATTATGCAAATACTTCCCGTCGTATTTTGGTCCAGTCAGAGACTTAACCTTACTAATAAGATGACCTGTATGCTTATGCCTATACATATAGGTATATATATATATATATTAATTTTACTGTTATTCAATAAAGTTAGGCAGTTGGCATTTATGACTTATGAGTAATATGTATGAGAATTGCCTGGGCTGGAAAGTGACAAGTGGTTATTACTACGTATCATCGTTGTTTGTACCATTCAATATCAACTCAAACATATTTGAATTAAATAAAATGCCACTATGTACCTCCAAATAGCAATATTCAATATATATATATATATATATATAGAGAGAGAGATATAATTGTTAAGGGATAACGTTGGTGTCCAATACTATAAGGAGGTGACATATTGCTATTGATGCAATTCAATATCGGGTTCCATATACTTGAAATTAGTAAATATTATGGGGTATCGCTAACCAATCGTGAAGTGCCACTTCATATAGTGTTGGAGACCTTAACGTGTCAAATATCAATACTTATATATATATATATATATGGAAGACTTCTCAATGGTTACTACACATAGAAGTGTACTAACAATTATGATGATGTGGCAACATAGTGACTTAGTATAGCAAGTCACCAACAGGTAAATGCTTTTTTTCTACATTAACTTCAAATTTAGATATGTTTTTTTGCCGTAATTAATGTTGTTTCCAACCAATGAGAAACACTAGCTATATTTAAAAATTGACATGTATTTGAAAAATGAAAAGTTTACAATATTATGTTTTCATAATATATACATGTTTTTCATTATATAACCTTTCCAACAATTTGAAAAAAATCAAAATTTAAGTTTAGAAATATTAATTAAAAACTATAAATATAGACAATTGATCTTAATCCAGTAATTAATATTAAAATAACCATCCATGATGAGTAGTAACCATTAAAAAAAAAAATGCACCTATATATATATAAATATATATATGGTCCACATCTCACTACAAGAATTTTGTGTAAATATTACGGTAAGATATTACATATTTTTTAAAGTGCTATTATTGACTTAGCTCTAAAACATACGGAGGCTCTAAAACATACGGAGGGAAGTTTTTGGCGCCATGTGAATTAGTAATGGCGCTTTACTTTTCATTTTTTTTCACTCAACACTCTAATCTGAGAAGCCCTAAGCCGCCACCCTCTCCTCCTCTCACTCCTATCCTTTATTCTTCTTTTTCTTCATTTCCTGATTCCCCTCAACCTCTTTTCTTTGGTTCTCTCTCTCTCTTTGCTACCTCAGGGCCTCTCATTTCTACTCACGCCCTCCTGCTTCGAAACCATCCCCACTTCACTCTCTCTTGGAAGAATAGGTGACGGCGCCTAGCGGAGGCGGAGGCAGAGGCGAGGTCACGGGTTCGACGCTGCGTGGGTCTTCTTCTCCTCAGCACACGACGAAGGCGAGATCTGGTATGTTTCCTCTCAACTTATTTTTGTTGCTGTTGGTTGGTTCATGGTAGTCGAAGGCTTAGTATGGGATATTTTAATTTCTTTATTCTCATTCTTTCTCTCTCTCTCGAATTTCTTCTCTCAGCGATGTACCTTTTCTCTTCTCAACCCTATCTCCCTCACATCTATCTAACCTCTCAACTCCATCATTTTTCACATTTCTCTCTTGTAGGTGGCTGGCGCGGGAGACTAGACGGAGGTGGTGACGAGGACTCGGAGGTGCAGGAGCTTGAAGATTTCTGTCTCTGATTTCATCATTACAAGTCCGGCAGTGTGCAGGGTCGAGCGTGGGACTGGGCTTGTTGGTGGAGAGCGAGACAGAGGAGGTAGACAATTGGAGTTCAGGTTTCGTCCCTGAAACACCATCAAACACATTTGATAGATTACTAAATGCATAATAATAGGGTACTCTTCCTTGTTGTTACATGTTTCTTAATTACAGTTAGTGAGGAAAACCATTGACATAATTATGATGAACTATATGTTTAGGCGTTCTCAGTTTTTGTTATTGCCTTTAAGTAACTACTAGTACTAGTCATGGTGTCTTTCCTTTGAACTACACTGATGGTTGAGAAAGAACTTTTTCTTCACATAATAATTATAAAACCATTGTATTGCTAAAAATGAAAGCTTTGGGACTTTATTTATATTTGGGGGAGATTGAAAATTTGAAACTGTTTGCTCGGATAGTTATTTCAGAGTGTTTACTACATAATTTGATGTTGGGTATTGGGTTATTAGGATTGGTAACTCTGTTTCTTTCATTGTTAGTTTGGTTGTGATTTAGTTGAGAAGATTATATTTCAAACAATTTGGTCCCGAGTTCTGATGGTGGGAGTTTTGTCTTTTCTTGACTGAATTTGCTTCTGGCATATCTGATATTACTTTAGCCATATCTGTTTCAAGCATTCCTTTTCAAGGTTCTGTTAGGTCTCTCTCTCAGTCCCTTTTCAACGGTATTTCTTTTAGGAGAATAAAAGATTGATTGAATTTCTTAACTTGACATTGCTTTTGGTAGAATGTCATTATCTTCCTTGTGGCTGCTGTATTTGATAATACAGATTGTTGGCTGATGTGAATTTTACTGTATTTAGTAATGTATTCTAATTTATGAAAAAAGAGGGTTGGTTTCATTCACCTGGGTTTTCATGTCTGGTCTGGTTATATCATAAAGGCTATAAATTTGTATGTAATTGTGATATTAACTGTATATCTGGGTCACAGAAAAACGTAATTCATCAATTTTCTGAAAAAATTGATTCTTGTATTGATAATCGCCCTGTTTGTTCTTGTTATGGCTATAGGATGAAGATCTTATCTTTTTCACCCTCGGAACCTCATGAACAGCTGCAAGACAATAATCATGTTGTATATCCAGAGGAGAAGATGAGTTTCTAAATCTTTTGAGATCAAGCATATCTAGAGGAAGCAGCTTTTAGGTATCTTGTTGTATATCATGTACATGCATAGAAAGTTTGGTTTGACTTTAACATAAAAAAGGTTCCATATTGGAAAAGAAAAGGGTTTATTCTGTATAGCAATTAACTTAGAAAAACACACATCCCACGAGCTTGTTAGTGTTTGATTCATTGTTGTGTGCCATTACATATTTGATTGAATGAATTTATCATCATCAAATTGATTTCAATAACTTTGAAGCTAAAATATTTCACTGCTTTATCTTTAGCTTGTCTTTTTCTTAGTGTCTTATCCTTTTAAGAAATCATGTAACTACTTCCTTGTATTTTTTCTTTATATAAATAGTACAAGTGAATACAAGTAGTGTTGTTTCTTTTTAAATCCCTGTTGTTCGTAAATTTTAAGTGCAACTCTCTAATTTTTGGTTCTAGTTTCATGTGATTAGAAAGGCCCTCTTATTAGTTTATCTTGTTTTTTAATTTTTGGTTCTAATTCAGTGGTTGAATCGTTTCACACACTTTTATGTTTTCTTTTTCTTGTATAACAGAAATCATATTTGTCTTTTTTTCTTAGGCCCTTTTTCTTGTAGGACCTTTATCGAATTACTTAAGTTTCTCCCTTCACACATCTTACTTAGCCAAAATGTTATAAAATTGGATGAGTTCCTCTGTTTACTGTTCATATATATTCTTTAATAAAGGGGTTGAAAAATGGTTGATGCTGAAATGTAACTAATGGACAACCTTGCTGCAATGTAAAAGGGGTTGTATAAACTTGTTTTATTGTAAGCTTTGTTGCTCTCTCTGATTATAGGGCATTGGCATTTGTGCTTGTGCTGCATCAACTGGTTTTCCAGTTGGTTAAAAACTTTGATTAGAGTCATTAGATTTTTGACATAACCACTGCTGGGACATAAGTTCAATGATGTTATTTTCTATAACCAGGTCAAATAGAACAGGTCCTCTGTTATCCTTGATTGAAAACATGAACTTTTTTCAAAAGGTTTTGCTTTTGATATATGTTTGTCTTTGGTTTTGAAAAAAAAGTTCTGTTCATGGGAATAATTTGTTAACAGTTTCCAATATGCTAATTGTGAGATTTTTCTTATGCTAAGGTTAAGGTGGAAACTTTACAGAATCTGTTTCTCACTTGGTAGCTTAACACCTTTCATGTCAGGTGCCCCTTTTGAGATGGAAGAGATTTGCTTTAGTTGCAGCAATGTGCATTCTCGCAGTTCGAGCAGTGATTGTTCAACTAGCTTTTTTTCTTCACATGCAGGTTATGTTATATCTATTCCTCTTGTTGCAAGCCAAGTTGAACTTTGCATGTCTCTTTCTACTCATACTATGCATGATCCAAACATTCTTATTTCTTGTGCCCAAAGCTGATTGTCTTTTAATAAAAATAAGTTTTCATTATGCCATTTATTGTATGGATATAAACTAAAAATAACTAAATCATGCATGACATAGATATTAAGAATGTAAATGAAAAGGAACATGTATCATATAAATAGAAGGGGAAGGAATAATGTTTATTTGGGTATCTGTTTTACCAAATAGTTGCATATTTTAGCCATTTGTTACTATGATCATGTAAATTATAATAGTAATGCGTTTCAGATTTCAATAATTTTTTTTTTTAAATTGAAAAGATTTCAATGATTCCAAGTACTGAAATATGCATTGATTTTCAGACCCATGTCTTTAAAAGGCCAGCTGCCTTCTCAAGGCCTCTCATATTTGCAACTGCATTTATGAGCTTCTTCTCAGTTGTTATAGCATTATTTAAGGTATCAACTTTTGTTTTTTTTCCATGGAACTATGTTGTGTGCTTTCCCTTTCTGCTTGATTAGTACTGTGAATGTTGATTTTTTTATATGTATTTCCTTGATTAGGTATTGGGACACACAATTTTGGCTTCAATACTCTGGACTAATGCCAAGTCGGTTGATTTGAGCAGCAAAGCTGCAATAACATCGTTTTACATGTTCATATGGAAGGTAAATAACTATGGTGCCAAATTTAATTTGTTTGGCGCTCAGTTTAGTTTAACAAAATTGCAAAAATAATATTTTAGATCAGGAACCTATTTTTAGATCAGAAAGTACTTAAAAGGGAAAGAATACCCCATTTTTGTTACTTGAAAACAAAGCAGTTTGATGAATGCATAAAAGAAGGTTCTGAGGTATTGAGTTGTCTTCCTTTTGATTTCTATTATACTATATATCAGTCAACTGTGATTAATAATCAAGACATTTATAATAATAGCACCAAAGCTAGAGGACTGTTTGTTATCTAAAATTGCTTTTGTATTTTCTCATTTTCAATCTATCAGTTCTGATCTTATAATAAAAAAATTGTTTTAGAAAATAATGCTTATAATAAATGTCTTCTGAAGGATGTTTATGCAATTGCCCTGCTAACCATTGGGGGACATTCTTGTTGTTAGGATGCTGTCTCTGATCTTATCAAGGCTCATGAAGTTTCTCCTGATGATGAAACAATTGCAGAGGTCTTGAGGTGTGATTTCTTGTGAATGATCTTCTTGGACTTTGTTATAGCAGATTAACATCAATTGTTCCTTCTTTTTCTTTTTTTAACTAGCATATATTGTTTTAACAGGGATGCTGAGGAAAGATTACTGAAGGAGGGAGGTGCACCAAGAGGTTTGTTAATTTTGTACTTATTTTATTTTCAGTTGATGTTAGTTCATTACTTTGCATGAAGTTCGTATGAAGCTTTATGTTAAACTTTGTAAGTTTTATTTTACTATCCATATCTGTGTAACCTCTGTTTAGACTGTGTTTGTGACTATCTATAGAATTTATAACATTTAAATTCTTTTCTTTCTTTGTTTAAGATATATTTATTGTTAAATCTTATTTGTGTATATCCTAAAACTAAAAAGTAAACAAAGGAACAAAATAGATCTAAACTTGTCTAGAAATATTTGGTTTATCACTTCATAATGATGCTGATTTCGGCTAAATTCTTCATGCTATTACAGGATGATGACTTGGAAAGCCTCAAATTTTTGATAAATTCTGCTAGATGTTAGGCACCCAATAAAAGGTAAAAAAAAAATGAATAAATGAAGTTGTGGGTAGTGTAAAAGATTTTCTTGAAGGTGAGTTATATTTTGTGGTTAAAGAGTCTCAGTGGTCTCTTGAATACACCATTAATTTGTTTGTGGGTCTTTGTATTGCTGATGCACACTAGTATGTTGAATAACTAGAATGAATCTTTATTGATACCAAAACCATATTACAAGGGGTTCCAAGACTTATTTTCCTTGGATTATATTTCTTATGAGAATAGTTTCATTTTTGTTAGCATGCAGTTTTATATTTGTTGCTTATCTTTATCTATTTATTTTTCAGAGTGTTTGAACAAGTTCCCTCGAAGGACTAGTACACCATCTAGGGTTCACAGTCAAGCACAACAAGCTGAAGAATAGCTACAACATCAGCAACAGCAGCAGCAACAATAGCATCATCCAAACTATAGTTTGAAGTAAAAAATGTTCAAGATTATAAAACTTTATTATGTTAAGTTTTCAAATTTAAGTTAGAACTAAGATCTCATGAAGTAGACACATTCATGGTTCGAATTAGTTATTGTTTAATGTAATACTTATGGTTTATCAATTTATTGAGAATTACATTTTATGATTAATTTTGATTTTGTTTATCAAAATACAATAATGAAAATCTTTTAATTAAAAAAAACCATACAAGTATACTTATCAAAAAATAATTTAAAATATATTATCCACACTAAAGTAACAATTTTATTACTATATGTTATGATTTAAAAATATATTATAAGCGTAAAAAATCGTTATGGTTTATATAATATAACAAACTAAAAATGTTATCAAAATAATCAAATGTAACAGTTGAAAAATGTTATGAAAAAATACAAGATTAAACTTCAAATTTATAACCAAAAACTCTATCTAAATGTTATTATTTGAATATTATAGCACCTAAATATGTGTTATTGAATAGTTTAAGATAACACCGAACATAACATTCAAAAACTGTTATAGAAAAGACTGGATTTTTAATAACAGGGGCTATGTTAGCATTTTCAGAAGTGCTATCAATAGTCCCGGATAGCAGTTTTTAAGTGTTATGAATACTGTTTTTTCTTGTAGTGTCTTGTTCTACTTAAGATAAGTCTCATTCCATCTACAACTGTCGGAACAATTCTTAGTTTTACCGAATGATTTTTAATCATATAAAATTAAGATCATGAAACATTAAATTTAAATTAAAGTAGATAAAACTAAATTCAAATACATAATAAAAGTACCGTTGAGGAAAGATAAGAGGACAGTGTTGGAGGTAGAAGTCGACGATGTCTTTGGCAGCAAATAATGGCCTTTTGTTTCGGTCTGGGGCTGTAATCATGGCAGTAATGAGTCCACCTGTGCTTGTTCCCGCAATTACATCAAAATAGTCTGCAATTCTAGCATTCTTGTCATCCTCCACTTTCTGTACCAAATATCCATCTTTTAGATAATTTGTACGTACGTAGCCATGCATAATGGTCTAATTAAATATATTTATTTATACCACCTGAAGCTCAGATTCTAAGAAGGCAAGGATAGTCGCCGGAATAATTCCTCTTACTCCACCACCGTCGATGCTAAGAACAGTGATCACATTTCCATACAGCGGGGACGGTAGAAACGATTTGGTTCTCTTCATATCATATATATATATGTGTTAGAAGAGAAAAAAATGGAATTGATTGGGGAATTCAAGAAATTAAAAGTGAAATATTTTTAGACAAATATAGTGAAAGAGCGAGAGAATATATAATGCTAGGAAAATTCCCAACTATTTTTATTTAACATCAGTACTATAAATTCAAAAGGAAATTTCTGAGTGTGAGAGTCTCTCGGAGTTGGATAATTTGGATTGGTCGCTCATTTATTTGGGTTGTTGGCTGGAATTGGTCAATTCAAAATTAAAGTCTTGTGGAAACATTAAATGAGTTATGTACGTAGTTTTACACTGATAGATACATAAACACGTACAGTCATAGTCTCCGAACTGTCTCACCAGTAAACAATTGACATGTGTATCCATTTTTATTTATCCTACGTTAGTACACTAGTTCCGTTTATATGAATCTGTTAATTCATTTATTGAGAAAAGTAAATTATCAGTATATTGCAATAGAAATATTTTATATTTATTTAAAAAAAATCATGCCTTATACATATTTAAATGAATTATTTTAATATTTTATTAAAATGTATTTTTGATTAATTTTTATTAATTTACATAACTTATAATAGATTTTTGTTTTAATTTTATAATTATATATATCTTTTGGATAACCTGCTTTCTTTCCTTTTTATTTGTAAAAATAATAATTTGTTTTCTTAGTAAAACGTATTGAAGAAAACATTATGTTATATAATTTGTTGTCAAGATTTTCATTTTAATTTTTTATACCAATAATAAAAAGAAAGCGTGAGTCTAAATTATTTTCAATTTTAATAAAAAAATATAATTAAAATCTTATTATAGAACATACTAATTATTGGAAGAAAAATAAAACTTAAAAATGATTACAAATTTTAAACAAAATTAACATTATTTTCTAGTCTTTGTAAATAAATAAACAAACAAAAGTTTGAGTAATATAATTTTAATAAAAAATATATTTAAATAGTTTTGTTATAGGGAATAGTATGTTTAAATCGTTGCTGACATATTAGAAATATAAAATAATAATTCCCAAAAAAGAGGAATTATTTTGTTGAAAAAATTACAATAAAAAATAAATTAAAATTTTTTAAATCGTTCAATAAAATAATTTATTTAAATATGACATGACCATTTTAAAAAAAAAATTAAACATTGAATATTTCTACAACTATATAATGAGAATTTACTTTTTGCAAGTCAGTACCAAGCTAACAGATTCATACAAACAGAAATAACTACTAACGTGAAATAAATAAAATGGACAAGTGTCGATTGTTGCTAATTTTAGGAGAAATGCCAAATATAATATTTTATTTAATTAACATAATCTTAACTAAAAATAAGAAAGAAAAAAAAAAGTAAAGTTGCTAACGGTGGACAACATTGTCAAAAAAATAAAATTGAATATATAAGATTTGGTTGACTTTGGGACCCACATAAATATAAACAAGGCTAGGAGACGTGACATCATCCCTCCAAATAATTTCTAATAGGCTTTGTAGAAAAGGTTTTAATGTCTTATGGCTATATTGTACGACATTAAATAGGGACGTTTGTTTTCTCTATATTGTAAACGAGAGAATAAAACAAGAGAGTGTTTGTTGTGATTGATTATCAAGTTGAGCTTCTTATATAGAGAGCTGAGACTCAAAGGGTATAGTCGGTTACAATTGCTAACATAATTAGGGCTGGCCCGTTAGCATTGTGGGCCCAAGAATTTTTTTAATATTTTTGCAATATTTATATATAAAATGATATTTTTTATAAAATTATGAGGTCTTTTTGTATAGAAAAAAATAACATTTTAAAAAAAATTGGACCTTTTTATTTGGGAGTCCTAAACACAGGCCTGGCCTGCCAATATCTAGGGCCCGACCCTAAACATAATATAAACATGGTAAACTAACCATCTTAACCAAACTACCAAACTTATATTCCTAACATGGGGGTTTTGTTTTCAACTTTAATTGAATTCTATATCCACCATTTATTTTGTTTCCATATTTTAGTTGACATATATATATATATATAAATAAATAGGATTTAGTTCCCAAGAAACTAAGTCTAGTCTACGAAGATATGGCCTCCTCTCCTCATGGTCAGTTGTATGTTACTATAGATGTTGCGTAAGTTAGAGGAGTGAACAATAGAGTGATTATCATAGATTTCTAGAGGTGTTGTTCCCAAATTTGGTGAGTTATATGTGATATATAGGATGGAATTAAGTTAACCTAAGATTTAAAGTGCCAAATTTTTTACATCATATCAAACTATTTGGTGTCTACAAAACTACATAATGCCAAAAAAAATTAGAGCTGGAAGATTTATTTACTCTCCAAAATTAATATATATATACAGGGGACGACTACAGTGGAGGTAAGCATTTACATTCACCGGTAAGGGTGTCTCTATTTTTTGCAAGTGAAAAAATTATAATCCAAATTTTTTTATATAATGGTATACATTATAGTTATTTGAGACATTCCAACCGTTATTAGAAAATTCAGAATAATTTACGGTACTAAAAACAAACTTTAAAATAACTTGTTTCACACGTATAAAACAAGCTTCAAAACAATATGTTTTTTATTTTTAGCACTGTAAATTATTTAGAATTTCCTAACAATTTGTGGGGATTATGAATAATTAAATTATACACCGTCATATAAAAAAATTAGATTGTAATCGATCCATGTATCGAAAACACAAAAAATAGATTGTTTTTAAGCTTGTTTTATATACCCGCTCGAAACAAATTATTTTGAAAAAAAAATCAGCGCTGTAAATTATTCGAAATTTTCTGAAAAATGGTAGGATGCCTACTATAATTACAATATACACCGTCATATAAAAAAATTAAATTATAAATTATTCCCGTGCTAAAAATAAAATCACATTTATTAGTGGGAATACATCTACGAATATATATATATATATATATAGAGAGAGAGTATTCACACTAAATTTATCCTACTTTTTCTAAATTAATTTATTCACGATAAATTTATTTTTGCTAAATTAATTTCTTTCTTACTTTTGTTTCTCAAACATAATTTATTTTTGCTAAATTAATTTCCACGTTTTACATGCATGTATATATAATAATTATTCTTGGGTGATTCTAGAGATTTTGCTTAATGATTCGAATTCCCAAACTAATGCTGGTGAGAATATAGACAAAGTTAATTAAAGCAAGTAATTCCAATTCTTTATTGAAAAATAAAATTTAAAAGTTACTTCTACACGCTTTACGTTTACTTATTAAAACTGAATATTAAAAAAAAAAATTCTTTTTCTTTTTCTTTTCCTTTGTGCAATATATACCAACAATCTACGTTTATATCATCCACAAATTTTAAATATTCCCCAAAAAGTAAAAAAAAGCAATGTGAGTGAGTGTTATTATTGGAAAAACCTTAGCCATGTGTAATGAAACTCATCATCTTTCCAGTACAGTTATAATTTGAAAGAAAAAAAACAAGTGATGAGATCGATTTGACTTGATATACAAGGAAACGTTAAATTGATTGGACGTTAGATTATTAGTCACTAATCTCATAAATTATGTATACTCAAAAGGCCACAAATTGAATTAAACAGAGTAAAATAATTTATATGTTTTACGTAGCTATTTTCTATAGCGTTTCAGCAAAAAATGCATGCATATGCGTGCCCTAGGTGGGGTAATACATTGAAGAAGGCTAGTTTTTTTTTTGGCAGCTACTAATTAATTTAGAGTAATTATTAAATGAAGAAAATAACAAGAATAATTGAAGAAAGAAGTGAAATAAGAAATGTGATATAAAGTGAATTAATCCAATATATATATATATATATATGGGGAGGCTTCGGTGCAGCTAGGGCTCGGTTTGAGTATTTAAATAATTTTTTTTTTTTTATGATAATGTACGTTGTTGTTAATTAAGATATCTTGTAAATTTTCAAAAAATTCCGAATAATTTACGGTGTCGAAAACAAGATTGTTGCACTCGTGTCTGTTTTTTGTATGCGTGTGTAAAATTCAATTGTTTGAACCTTGTTTTCGGCACCGTAAACTATTCGAAATTTTTTGAAAATTTACAGGATGTATTAAATGACAACAATGTACAATATTATAAAAAAAATTGAAAAAAAAAAATTATTTAAATGTCTGAACCGTATATTGACTTCACCGATGTAACCAAAAAGTTGACTGCACTGAAATACTACTATATAGTTGGAGACCTCCAATCCATAATGGGAAAAATGTTTGGATGGCATAGATGAAGCAGAGAAAGCTGGTCCTAATTATAAAAGTCTCTGTCGTTTAGGGCAGCAAAGCAAAGATGACGACGCTACAAAAACAAACAACATTTCATTGTCATACCCCATCTCCTTAAACATTGTGCCATATCATATAAATATTAAAAAAGAAAACCATATGTCTTTATTTTTATATCAAAATTCTTAGCTATTTTATAATACAAAATTTGCCTAACGTTCGTCTTTATTAAATAGTTAATGGTTTTATGACAATATGTACGCGAAAATTTATAGAAGTTGACTACAAAGTGTTGTATTTTGTATATGATTACGATAACTAGTTTTAGTTTCCCGGGTATTAAAGGTGGTGTCAAACGCCACAGAAAAGTGACCTATTGTTAGTGTTTAATCTAATATGAGTCATATATTTTAACTTACTAAATATTATTGAATATAACTAACCAATTATAAAGTGTTACCTCATGTAGTATTAGATATCTTAAGTTACTAAATAACAACACTCTATTTCTCTTCTATATAAAAAGTGTGTAAATAACAGAAATTCTTAGTTGTAACGGTTTATTTTGTTAACTTTAACGAAATATTCTAAATATTTAACAGAACACAACTTTAAAATTAACTAAAAATAGGAGCAATACATAAGCGAGTACCCTTGAGTAATATTGGAGCCCAACCTCAAGCGAAAACCTGCTCAATAACCTACTCAAATCACTCACTCTCTCTCTCTCTCTCTCTCTCTCTCTCTCTCTCTCTCCCGAAGCTCCTTCTCTCTCTCTCTAGCTAGTCTCTCCCGTGGCCAAATAGCCGCCTTGCCATCGCTGCCAAACGCCACGCGCCGCCGTAGGAGATGCGCTGCCCCCAAAACCTCTAACCCTCGGAGCTCAGCCCCTCACGAGCCGCCTAAGACCCTCAAAGTGCTCGTCGAAGTTTATGCGATTTTGGGTTTTCCCAAACTTTTCGACCACTTTCCGCCCACCTCGAGCCACCACGAGATGAACCACCAACACCACCATATTCCTTGCATCCTGGGCTTCAAAACCCACTAAAAAATTAGACCCAATGGCCACTGTGGAGTGGTGGCGCCGCCACTTACTTCGGCCATTCTTTTAGGGCTCGCAATGCGAGTCCTAAAAACATTCTTTTAGGACTCGCAATGCGAGCCCTTAAAACATTCTTTTAGGACTCGCAATGCGAGCCCTTAAAACATCTGCAAGTCATAAAAAAATCTCAGTTTTTAAGGCTCTCAAATAGAGGACTCGCGCCCTGCGAGTCCTAAAAGCTTTAAAAAGCTTTTTTTGTAGTAGTGTTCGAATATGAAAAATCAAGGTAGATAGCAAGCCTTGTAGTCGTTAAAGGTTTTTGCATTCCAGATGGTCCAATCAAGCTCCCATTCTAGCTGAGATCTGTGAGCAAACCTAGCCACAATATGAGCAACAAAGTTTACCTCCTTTGTAATTTTCATGACTTCCCACTCTCTAAAACAAACAGTCCAGTTGAGGAACCCCTTTTATGCAGTTTTGTAACGCCATTGTCTGTGTTGACTGCCCAACAACTATCGCTCTGGAATAAATTGTGACTAGATTGAGTTTGTAGTTGTTTTAGCAGCTAGTAAAACCGTTACCTTTGCTTTCACCAAATTTTGGTCCGTTTGAGGAATTTGGGCAGCTAATAACTCTTCCCTCATGATCTCTACTGTAATGCCCCAAAATCCTTAATAAGGTTTAGAACCTTGATCAGGAGGGCGGGAGGGCCATAATTGATTTATTATGCCATTAAATGATTATATGCATGTTTATGTGAATTATATTATAATATGATGATAAATGCATGCATATGGGTCCATTTTTAATTATAAGGACATTTTGGTAATTTGGCCCGTTGAGGGCGTGATTGTGTATTTTCATGCATGTGGGTGAATTATGATTAATACCACATTATATGTTGATTTGTTCGAGCCATTATGTAACGACCCAAAATCACTAATATGGCTTAATGGCCTTGATTAGTGTGCCGGGAGGGCATAAGTGGCTTATGTGTGTGTTTATTAATTTAATGCATGATTATATGATAAGCATGCTTGTATGGTTATATGAATGCAAATGTGATTATATGCTATAATTGTGAGAACCACATTATCATGTGGGTAAATCTGCAGCATGCGGCTTGAGGCGATCCTAGGGAGCTAGTTAGCAAGAAGTCACAACGGGGCCTAATATTTTACTTGGGGCAAGTCAAGGGGGTATTTCAGGTACTAGATGATTATTTGGGTTATCAGGTCATGGAAATAAATAATTGGAGATATATCTGAGGTTAGGAAGTTTAGGCGAGAATACTGGGGAATTTTACCATTTTTCCCTCGGGGACGTTTCCGGTACCCCGAGCCTTGGGATTGGTTTAATTGCTTGAGGATAGATAGATAAAACTTAGAAAACAGTGGAAACATTAGAAATCGGCCCTACTCTCTCTCTCTCTCTCTTTCTCTGATTAGTGCTCAAAAGATGTCATTTTATCAAGTTTAAGTTCAAATTAAATTAAGTTTTGAATAATATTTTCTTGAATTTATTATGATATATTCTTTAAATGGAAAATATTAGTTTTAATTTAATTTAAAAATATTTTATATGAATTATAATGCATTTGAGCCTAATTAAAAGAAAAAGAAAAGAAAAGAAAAGAATTAAACTTGAAAAATGAGAGCTGAAAAATAATATTATTGTAGTTAACTTCTCTTTTTCATTCCAGGCCCAACACAGGCCCATGATTCCTACAGCCACATGCATCCTCCTTGCACCACGTGTCCCTGCCAACCTTAAATTCCATTCAGCTTCCTTTCCACCTGCATTGACCCATATGCACATATATGCATATCCTTCAGCATGTTAACGTGACCATTCCACAAAGGCCCAAATGCATATGAAAGCCCAACACACCATGCACCCAAGCAGCAGCTCCAACGACAAGCTTCACTCCAACGTGAACGTGACCAGCCCAATTCTCTTCTCAACAACATCACATGCCCCTCATCATTCCATGTCCAAAGGCCCAAGGCACCCAACGACCCAATCAAGGCCCAAGGCATTTTCTTCAGCCAAGGCTGCCTACGTGGCACTCTCTCATTGGTTGAAAATGGGTCAAAACCCTCTTGTGTCACCAGCCATGTTTTGTGGGTATTGGGCTTTGTAAATTGCTATTTTGAGCTTTATAGATTATGTTTTTGTGGTATTTTAGAAAAAGAGCATTTTGACTATACACAAAAATAACTAGGGTAATATTAATAATAAGATTTGATTTTTCAAAATCATATTTTATTATTAATATTTCAGATTTATTTTGTAAACCTCATTTTGTTGTTTAATTTCTTTTTAGTCATTTTCCCCATCTATAAATAGGGACACTTTCTTCACATTTGGTATGTAATTTTTAGAGTAGATAAACTATAGCAAAATTTCCACTCACTTTCTTCTCATATTTTCTTCTTAGAATTTTGTGAGAATCATGAGCATAATGGCCTAATCTTCCTAGGAAGGTTAGGAATGATTCCATATGCAAGTGATGTTATTTTGCTACTTTGATTTACTATGTTCTTAATGTAATATATTTGAGTTATTTATGTTCTTTCATCTCTATCTTTATTTTGCTATCTTTATTTACTTATGCTAATAGTATATATGATTAGTCATGCTCTTTCTATGTGCTTCTAATTAGAAAAAGTAATATTGATACATAATTTTATGTCTAATCTTCTATTGCATTATTGCCCTTGGGTATTTTGTCATTTTTAGATTTTTCATAAGATTAACTTTGTGCTTTTAAAGTAAAGAACTTTATAACTCAAATGGACTTTTGTTAGAAAAGAATATGGACTTTAATGTTAGATTTTCCAAGTAAATGTTGGGATGTGAACTATTTACTTGTGTATTTTTGTAAATCAAGTAACCAAGTAACTAAGCAAGCATATGGATGATTCTTGAAACCTTTCATTTTCTCAAACTCTTGATTACATCTTACATTTATTTCACTTATCTCATTTCATCACTTTATAAAAAATACAATACCAAAATCTCAAACTTCTTTCCATTTACAATTTTATTTACTTCTTGTTACTAACTTTTTGTGTTATTTTCTACTAACCTTTTGATTTTAGGTTACCTCCTTGTGGATCGACCGCCCGATCTTACTACAACTACCGCTTAGTGTAGCACATTTTGGGCGTTAAACACTCTCCTTCTCTCTCAAGGAAATCACTAAAAACTAATGGGATTTGGCTGGGAATTCAGTGGAAGCTAGGGAATCAAACTAGAAGCTAAGGTAAGCACTGAATTTCATTTTTTATCAGTTGAATATGAGGTTTTTGGGCTGGAATCTAAGAGTTCTTAGGTTCTTAATTTCAAGGTTGAATTAAGGTAGGAAGCTTGGGAGTTAGCTCAGAATTTGCTTAGAGAAGTGGTTCTGCAGTGGAGGTAAGCTCGAATTTATGATCTAATGGTTGAATTATGGTGTTTCATGGCTGGTTTTTATGTTTTTAAGCTTCTGGGTTTCAAAAATTAAAATGGGATTTTAATGAGTTTCTAAGCTAGGTTTTTGCTGGATTATGTTGCTAGAATCATGTTAGAAGTTTTGTGATCAATGGGCTTTGGAATTAGGATGGTTTGGAGTGGTTTTGAGCAAGGTTGGGATGTTAAAAATTGTGGATTTTCTGGGCACGAGGGGCTGGGCCGCGGCTCTGTTCTAGAGTGTCGCGGCTCTGCGAAGCAAAGAAGAGCCAAGGAGGCTCTGCAGTAGGGAAGCACCGCGGCACCACAGGGCAGGGCCGTGGTGCGTGTCTGTGGTCAGAGAGGCCTAGCCTCTGTTTTAAGGGGCGGGCCACGGCGCAACCCTTAATGGAATTTTTGGTTATTTGAAGGTTTTAAGCGCGGAAATCTAACCTAGGGTTCTCGGGATCGATTCCACCACCGTGCTTGGTGGAATTCGATGTCCCGGAAGCTAGAACTTCACCCAGAAACCTTTATTCGAATATTAATTGAATCCCTTATCTTGGTTGTGACTAGGTAAAGGCTTGGGCTCGGGAGACAGATCGTGCTCAAAGGGAATTTCTCGTAATCGAAGCGTTTGGAAATTAAAGGTAAGAAAGCTGCACCTGATTGTGGATTCATAATGGGACTAAGGGTTCCTCTGTTTGTATGCTCTATAGATGATGGTATTATACCATATAAATAGTAGACAAACGACCTAAGAGTGTCGGAGTTTACATTAGCTCTCAGGGCGCGACTCGCCCACTGGTAGCTGAGGACAGGTTATTATGCACTGAGCTCGGTTTAAGCGGGCCGGAGTCAGTGGGGTAAACAGAGGGTGCGACCTAAGGGTGTCGACCCTATTTATTGTGTAATCTGGTTGTTGTGGTTGATTATTGAATATGATATGCTGAATGGCTAAGTGTTAGCTTGTGAGTTCATGTGTTATGTCAATGAGTTACATGTTTATTAGAGATTGCTAAATGTTTAGACATGCTTAAAGAGTTTACGATTATTATCAGTACCTGTGTTATGATATTACGCTTTCTTGCTGGGCCTTGGCTCACGGGTGCTTCGTGGTGTAGGTAAAGGCAAGGGCAAGCTTGACCAGCCTTGATTCGGAGAGCTCTGGGAGCATAATGTACATGAATAGCTGCTCAGCCGCCACAGTTGAGGGGAGACAGGGACAAGAGAACCATAAACATCTGTTTTTCCTTTAGAATGGCTAGTGGTTGTTATACACTGGAAATTTTGTAAACAGATTTTTTGATGTTGTCTCTTTTGGGATCCCATGTATAAAATGTTTAATTATATAAAAAAGTATCTTTTGAAACCAAAACCTTTTAACCCTAGCGCACTAATGACTTTAGCAAACACGTTTTTAACTAGTTAACTTGATTAGCAAGCCCTGCACCTTTATAAATACACAGTGTAACGGTCTTGGCTATCCAGGGCGTTACACATTCGGCATGAGACGATCATGAAATGCAAGTTTTCAATTTGGTCATAACAGAGTTAGTTTCGGGGCTCGAGGTGAGTCTCAGAGTAATTTGGTGATTACAACATTGCTGGGAATTAAAGGGTAATGGAATATGAGTTATTAACATTTAAGAATATTGAGAATAACAGGAATTGGATGATGTTAATTATGATTAACGAAATAGGCGGGAAATGATGGTTTTGCCCTTGGTGGCCTTAAGAGGATTTGAAATGACCTAAGAGTATTTTAGTCTTTTCACCCTAAAGGATATATATTAGCCATTAGATGGCTGTGGAAGTAACCAAAATAGAGCAAATGTTCCTCTTTTCCCGTGCACCATTTCTCCACCTTTTCTCCTTGAATTTTTGAGCTTAATTTGGGGAATCAAGCTAGAGAACCAAGCCTTGAGGGTTTTGGGTTATGCTCTACCATTGAAGAGGGTGGTAAGCTGAGATTGAGGTGAGTTTCTGGCTATTAAAATCTTAGTTCTTGCTCTGTTTTCATTTGAGTTTCAGTTGGGTTTTGGAGTTGGAATGTTGAGAATTTGATTGGAGTTTTGTCTATGGTTACTTGGGTTATGATGCCTAGGACATATGTAGATGGTTTTTGGGTTCAATTGGGACTTAAAATGAGGTTTGGAAGCTTTAATTTATTTATAATGTTTTACAAAATAATTTTCGTGACATACTCGACAAAGTGCTGAAAATTCTAATTTCTAAACACCATCTGAAAGGCTATTTGGCCAAAATTAAATATTTTTTTTGTTTTACAGAATAACAATAAAAATAAAAGAAAATATATTATTTAATAAAGTAACATTATAAAAAATTTAATTTCACTAGTTACTCCTTTTGATTCCATGTGTTCATATACCCAAAATGCCACATTTGGATTCTCTTTCCATCTCTGTTCCCACCTTTTACTAATACTATTTCTTAAAAGGGTCTATGTACTTTTAGACTTTGTATTTTGACTTATTATTTGTTTTGATATTGTATTTTGACAAATTACTTTTTGGATTCTGTGTTTTCTAAAATAATTCAAATAGACCTCTAAACTCGATTTTGATCAAAGTTTTTTGAACTAAAATCACAAATAATTCATCAAACTAACAACTCAGAACAAAAATATAATCATTCTGCCTAAGAACTGTGTTGTTATATTCAAATTTTTATTCATCAAAATCAGATTTATAAGTCTATTTGAATAATTTTACAAAACATAGAATACACAAAATAATTTGTCAAAACACAAAATCAAGACAAATAATGGCCAAAACACAAAGTCTTAAAATGGAATAAACCCTTCTTAAAATCGTTTTCGGCAAATAATTTTTTAAATATTATTTTGTAAAATAATTTATCTAAAATATTATTCGGGAAAATATTAAATCTCAAATGTTTCTAATTTGAATATGAGATCTCAATAATAAATTACACAAATCGTGATCATATGTAATGTCGAACAAGTTAAGGTAAATACTCTATTTATATATATATAGACAAATTGTTACCCTGTTTTACCGGGACTAAAACAGAGGTTTAATCAATGTAAAGGTTTTTACGATTGATCCACGTGAAGATCAAAGAACCACTCCACTCCAAATCAAAGCCATAACATTTTGGAAAAACCAGAGCCACACTGTCTCACTCTCTGCACCAAAACGAAACGGTGACACACACACCCAGCTTATAAAAAAGGAAACTTTGCATGTAAATGCCTAGACAAGTGTCGTTGCACAAAACCAAGGCATAGCTTAGGTGTGAGAGAGAGTCAGTGCTGTTGAATTTACTAGTCTTATTTGCTCCCACCACAACACCCACTTTCAGCAGAAGAAGCTAGGCTAGCCCAGCCTCAATCGGCTGCTCCTTCTCTCGATTCTTCTCTGCCTTTTTCCTGGGTTGTGATGATTCCTTACACCATTACATATCTTTTTACTGTTCCTATATTCTTCTTCTTCTTCTTTACCACGTGGTCTTGCTCTTCGTAACGCCTAGCTTAGCCTCTTAGTCTCGTATTTTGTCTTGATGGGTTGCTCTTGTTCTTCTCTATATGTGTAAAGTTCAAAGCTTTTGGGCCATGGGTTCCGTTCTTCGGTTTAGGAAGCTTTGCTTTGTGGAGCCAGTAGTAGGGTTTCATTGTACTACGACGACCCAAAAGAATGAAGAGAAAGATGAGAACGGTGTCGTTTTAAAAGATGAAGATAAGGAGAATAAGAAGAAGAGGAGCAAGAAGCAACCAAAGGAATGGAGGTGTGTAGATAGTTGTTGCTGGTTTATTGGGTATTTGTGTACCACTTGGTGGCTTCTGTTGTTTCTCTACCACAGTTTACCACCCACAATAACTGGTTTTCATGTACCGGAATCGCCCGGGGAGAGGCTCAGGCGAGAGGGCTTGACACCACTTCACCCTGTTGTTATGGTCCCTGGCATAGTCACTGGTGGGCTTGAGCTTTGGGAAGGCAGGCCTTGTTCTGAGGGACTTTTTCGTAAGAGGCTTTGGGGTGGTAGTTTCACTGAAATCTTCAAAAGGTTTGACATTTTTCTTTATACAAATTCTACTTGATATTGACTTTGATAGTGGTGGTTATTTTACTAGACTAGTACTGTCAACTAAGACTTGAATGAGTTACAATTTGATTGAAAATTACACTTTGTAAATGACTTTTTTTGTTAGTTTCAAATCGGACTGAATTTTTGAACCCTTTTGTGGAATTTTTTTAGGCCATTGTGTTGGTTGGAACACCTATCACTACACAACGAAACAGGGCTCGACCCGCCTGGGATTCGAGTCCGAGCGGTTTCAGGACTTGTTGCAGCTGACTATTTTGCTCCTGGCTACTTTGTTTGGGCAGTTCTTATCGAGAATTTAGCCAAAATTGGTTATGAAGGGAAGGACATGTATATGGCAGCCTATGATTGGAGACTATCTTTTCAGAATACAGAGGTATGTAACTCTGCTTCTCATATTCATTGTCAATACAAAGAATACTGATATGTGTTTTTTCAAACGGGAACAATGCAGATTAGGGACCAAGCTCTAAGTAGATTGAAGAGTAAAATTGAGCTCATGTATGTGACCAATGGCTATAAGAAAGTGGTGGTGGTGCCTCATTCTATGGGGGTCATTTATTTCCTTCACTTCATGAAATGGGTTGAATCACCTCCACCTATGGGAGGTGGTGGTGGTCCAGATTGGTGTGCCAAGCACATCAAAGCAATCATGAATATTGGTCCAGCTTTTCTTGGTGTTCCAAAGGCTGTAAGTAACCTATTTTCGGCCGAGGGTAAAGATGTGGCATTTCTCAGGTTTGTTTTTGCAATCCTTTTCTCATATTTTGAACTTTGGCTATATTGTTTTCAATACATCAGAAAAGTATAAGTAGCAGCAAAAGGACTTTGTGGGAGCAACTCATATTATTATCTTTAGTTTATAATGGAATTTGAACTCTTGGCCCTTGCAGGGCTATGGCTCCGGGAGTTTTAGACTATGACATTCTTGGCCTTCAAACACTTGAACATCTTATGCGAGTTTCTCGAACTTGGGATTCCACCATTTCATTATTGCCAAAAGGTGGAGATACTATTTGGGGCAATTTAGATTGGTCTCCTGAGGAAGGACTTAGTTGTGATTTGGATAAGAGAGGAAATACACAACAACTCTCTTCAAGTGACACTAATTTCAATCACAGTGATGGAGGTAGAGGTTTTCGAATAAAAGAGCCTGTTAAGTATGGAAGAATAATCTCTTTTGGAAAGGCAGCATCACAGATTCCTTCTTCTCATCTTCCTCCTCCTGATTTGAAGGTACATAGAATTGTTGAATTTGGTCACTTGCTCGAAAAATTAATTTACATTGTAACAGAAATGTGGCACTAGTATTAAGTATGATTCTAAAAATTTATTGGCAGGAACTTCTCCAAATGCGATCCTCAACTGGACTTAATTTATCATGTAGTGGTGAGGTTTGGACTGAATATGATGAAGTAAGCAGAGAAAACATCAGAAAATTAGCTGAAAACAAGGCCTACACAGCTGAAAATGCCTTTGATTTACTGCGTTTTGTGGCTCCGAAACTGATGCAACGGGCCGAGGCTCACTTCTCTCATGGAATAGCTGATAATCTTGATGATCCTAAGTACACACACTACAAGTACTGGTCAAATCCACTTGAAACCAAGTAAGTTTACATTGGCTATCATAACCATTTTGAAATCAATTGAAGCACAAAACCTTATAAATGTCTGTTACAGGCTACCTCATGCTCCTGATATGGAGATTTACTCTCTTTATGGAGTTGGAATCCCTACAGAAAGATCATATGTATATAAAATGTCTCCTTCAAGCAAGTGCAAGAGCATTCCCTTTCGAATAGATAGCTCGGCCGATGGCCAAGCAGACAGCTGCCTAAAGAATGGAGTATACTTTGTGGATGGTGATGAGAGTGTTCCGGTTTTGAGTGCAGGCTTCATGTGTGCCAAAGGGTGGCGAGGAAAGACTAGATTCAACCCGTCCGGCATAGCTACTTACATAAGAGAGTACCGACACAAAGCGCCATCGAGCCTGCTGCAGGGCAGGGGTTTGGAGAGTGGTGCACATGTTGACATCATGGGAAATGTTGCTTTGATTGAAGATGTTTTGAGGGTGGCTGCTGGAGCCAGTGGCAAAGATATTGGAGGCGACCGCATACATTCGGATATCATGAAAATGTCTCAGAGAATAAATCTTCAGCTGTGATTATTATGAATGATAATCATCACTAGAAGATGATGATGAAGTTTGAGGAGGGAGTGAAAGAAGTTCCAATGGACTTTGAGGCTGCTAATAATGAGGCTGCTGCTATGCTGCTCAGAAGAGAAAAAACAAGTGTTCAAAGTGATCAGAGTATGAGAATAGAAAGGCATAAGTATTTCACTCTAGCTAGCAATTCAGTTGGTTTTTTTTATTTGTAATTTTCTATATATGAACAAATTACCAATGTGCTGTTAGATTGGCTCAAGCTAACAAAGGATTTTATAACTGCTTGTGCATTTTAAGATTCTGCTTTTATTTTATTATTTTCCCCTAAAAATTTGTATATAAAAGAAAAAAAAGGTTAAAATTAGTATTAATTAATTATTGACACTATATTGTACAAGTGGTTTGAGTATTAATGATTATGATAGAGTTCATAAATGGAGAGACTGATATATTTTTATATATATATATATATATATTTATATACTCATTGCTCAATTTTGATATGTGGGCTTTGGATTGGGCTGTCTTATTGGCTGATCATGAATTAGCAGGCCAATTTGGGTCACATTGACAAAAATAAATTGCTCATTCCTCTTTGGGAAATTAACATAAATAGTATATTATGTGATAATCGTGGATTAATTTAGTAATAGAATAAATCTTAAAAAAATAATGAGTGCAATAAAGTTTACTACATGATAGGAAATTAAAAATGATAATAAGGGAGAATCCTCATAAATTATAATTAGTGAGAAATGAAATAAGTTGCTTTATTTTTGGTTTCAAACAATTTCCAAAATAATAGTTTGGCAACTTACTTTCTTATGAATTGACAAATAACTTGTGATTAAATGACAAATGGAAATAATATCTAACATTTTATAATCCAACAATGCCATATGGATCACCTACTGCAATGAAAAAAATTGAGACTTTTTTTTTTGGCTGAAGATAACTTGAGACTCGTTACATTACACCTTTTATATCACATGATAACACTCAACTACTCTTTAATATTAAATTCAAACAAATAGCATGTTAAGAAAAGTTTATAATAATTAATAAAAAGTCACCATCATTAATAATGAAAACTTAACCACTTAAAAACATAGTACATCGATCGATTATTATTTGGGATTTTTTCATTTATATATTTATGAAAAAAATTTCTTTCATTTATATATATATATAAATATATGTAGGGTTTATACTTTTTTAAACCCTGTGTTTTATCTCATTATCTATTTGGATCCTGTATTTTGACAAATTATTTTTTGGACCTTATGTTTTGTAAAATGGTTCAAATAGACCCATAAACCTGAATTTGATGAAAAAAAAATTGAGTATAACAACACAGTTCTTAGACAGAATGACTATATTTTTGTTTCGAGTTGTTAGTTTGATGAATTATTTGTGATTTTGGTCCAAAAAACTTTGATCAAAAATGGGTTTAGGGGTCTATTTGAACTATTTTATAAAATATAGAGTCCAAAAAATAATTTGTCAAAACATAGAGTTTAAATAAGTAATGAGACAAAAAAATAGAATCTAAAAATGTATAAACCTATATATATATATATATATATATATATACTAAAATTTATATTTTCAAAATTACGGTTTACATAAAAATCATTATGCATTTATGTTTTTTGCATGGCTTTGCTTCATTGTTCTTTGTGACCAGTCACAGTGTAACTTGTTATTTTATTTTCGATAAAATTTGAAGAAAAACTTGACAATTGAGAGTTGGTATAAAAACGCATAAACTGTCCATTTAGCAAGAAGAGAACGGTGTACATTTATCAATATATTGCCAGTAGTAAACTTCTTTCCATCCTTGTACAAATAAAAATTTAGTAAGATATATTTTTCAGTCTTGAATATAAATAAAGTGTAACAAAACATAAAATAAAGAAAGGATAAAATACGTTGACTACTAAGCATACCCATGCCATCAATTTACACGAGATAAATACTTTTCAATACTCTCATAAACAGTAATTGCAACTTATTATAAAAATAAACAATTTTTTAGGGATCGATTTTAAATGGTATTTATTACATAATATGATTTTTTTTTGTAATTACTAATTATTTTTCCAAACATGATAATAGTAATTCATAAATAATTACCATTTGACATTTAAACACACATTGTATTTTAATATATAGTGTAATTACTCAAATATATAATTACTACTCAGTAATTACACAATTACTTTTAAACACGCCCTTAATGTTAATACCATCTAGCAACGAACGCACCAGTTTCATTTACCATATATCTGTTGGGTGTAATTACTTTCAATAATCATTAAAATATTATTATAATCTTCTTCTTGTGTGTACTAGAAACGGCAACTCTAGTTAGTGGGGATTTAACATTGTTAGTTAATTAATGTATTATTATTACCTAAAGTTAGTTAAATAATTTGTATAGTGTCTTCCCAGTCAAGCTTAATTAGATTTACTACCTTCTTAATCACACTTCAAAACATGTAAAGCATAACGTGAAAATTTTATAATATTGTCCTTCATTCGAAGTATATAAAATTAAACGTTAAGGTCATTCATGGCAACAGGTAACATCGACGATTTTGTGGAGGATCTGGTAAGATGATGAGTGGGCTCTGAAATAATTTGTTTGAAATTGTCGCTGCAAAATAGTCATTTAAATGTTGAAAAAATAGCTTAACTTTTTTTGTTTTGAGGCGAGAATTCCGTGTTTTTTATAAAAATAAACAAAATAAATAATAATTTAATTAATAATAAGGGCATGTTTGAAAACAATTGTATAGTAATTACATATATGAGTAATTACACTGTATTTTAAAATGCAAGTTGTGTTTGGATGTCAAGTTATAATTATTTATGAATTTCTATTGTCATGTTTGATAAAACAGTTAATAATTACACATAAAAATAATATTATATAATAAATATTATTTAAAAATTGATAGTAAACACCAAATTCTCATGGGGGCTATGAAATTGGATAGTGTAATTGAGACCTCCAATTACATGATTATCATGTAATTATATGGTCATACAAACATGTCAAATTGAGCAATTACTCCAGATTACACTCAATTCCAATTACGTTGACTTTATTTCCAAACTCATATATCCAAAATAATATTTATCATAAATAAATAATAATATCCTTAAAGCACATACTTATTTACTAGTATTGTCAAATGAAAGACAATATATCTTACTAGGACTCTATATATCTTAGGTTGGTAGTACTGTCATCGATCGCCGTTGTCCTGATCATGTATAAAGTCTCTAAATGACAATGGCTGAGGTTGTGGTAGCCTAGTGCTAAGCATAATCTGTATCAGTTCTTGGATAGTTGCATGCCTTTGAGAATTATTAGGAGGCGCATTCCTATGATGATGATGATGATGATGATGATGATGATGATGATGATGATGATGATGATTGTTGAGACTGTGATTGATGATGATTCTTATTATAACAGCTGGGGGGGAATGATTTTGAGCCCTGATGAGCACCAACTTCCAGATTATATCTATTATCTCGTGGAATAGAAACTTCTACGGTAACGGTAGTCTTTGCCTCTTCTATAGTTGGTCTACTTTCACGAGTCTTTCTCTCCCGGGAAAGCATTTCAGCAAAACTGCTTAATTACAAACAAATTATATATATATATTAATATTATATAGTTATACACAATATATTTACCATATTATTAGAATATATAAATTTTTTAAAACTGTCTACCAATAATAATTTATAAGGATTAAATGATTTTTTTTTTATAAGATTGGGGGAAGAATAGAAACTGTTGAAGAAAAGATCAAAATATATAGAATTATAATATTTACACAAAAAATATACTAATAATCAAAATATATACACTAATTATTAAGACCATAATAAATATATGAAATTTAAAAATTAATTTTGCCAAAATAATAGTATCTATACATATTCACACAATTCACAACATGTCAAAACTTAATAAATATAACATCATATTTAGTGTAATATCTATTTTATTATATATGGATGGATATTTATTATATACCGTGTAAGAGCTTCTCCATTTGTCGTAGTTCCATGTTTAGGAGAATAGATACCAGTTTCTAAGTTAACCATTGAAACAGGTTTCTTCAACAGCTTTTCTCCAATTCCCACAAGGTTCTTTAGGTTTTCTTTAGTAGCAATATCCACCGAAGATTCTTTTTCACTTAATGTGTCATCCTACATAATCAAAATAATTAATATATATATATATATGAGACAATTCTTCACTTTAAGTACTATTGGCAGGACGACCTTTCAACAGTTTTCGGCGCGATTTTTTTTATGACTGTGTATATTGTAGCTATTTAGAACATTTGTGCGATTTTTAGAAAATTCTGAATAGTTTACACTGAAAACTAGGTTTAAACATATTGTTGCCCGAGTGACTAATTTTTTTTATGCGCGTGGAAAACAACATGTTTGAACCTAGTTTTCAGTACTATAAACTATTCGGAATTTTCTGAAAATTTGCAGGATGTTCTAAATAACTACAATATACACGATCACACAAAAAATCGCGCTAAAAACTGTTCACGAGTCGAGAACAATAAAGAGCTTTACCGGTATGACTTAAAGTGAATCCCCGTAAGAGAATGAATTCTGCTATATATATACATACTAACTTTATAATTTGACATTAAAAATATATCTATGTAAACAAAGTAACCTGGATTCGAAGGTAGTTTTTCTCGGAGTTGAGAGCTTGAAAAACAGTAGAGAGAAATAAATCAGTCATGTCACTACTAGCTTGAGTAAAAATATCAAGCAAGGGAACAGAGTTGTGACTTTTCAACCATCCCAACAGACCCCATTTTGCAGCCTCATCAGCACTATATTTGTCCTCTATTTTTACCGAACCAGTTCCTATCGATAGAACCAAGAAACGGCCGAACTCCATCGGCTTTATTTGAAAGAAGTCAGGATTGTTTTGGTGAATTTCTTTCGACACTTCATTTATAGCAACCAAAGCCTAAAATAATTGAAAATGAAATTAATATGGTTATAAAGTCATAACGCCTTTACACATTTACTAATACATAGTAAATATTATTTGAAAATTGCAAAAAATAATACTATATGTTACTGCAATGAAAACTACGTACAAAGAAGTATAACCCTTTGCTACACATATCTCGAAGAACATGCTAAATTTCACTCTAGAATTATCCTTATTAATACTATATATTAATACCTCTTAGAAGCCATCGATCTTAATTTAGATCCATAATTAAGAAATTACATGTTTCTACTATAGCTTATCCGTTATTTGGGTTCAAATTTGTGGTTTTACAAGTTCAAGCCCTTTTCAACCATTAATAATAACTCTTTCTTCAAAAAACGAGTTGGTATTGTTTTGGGATATTAAAGTTTTATTGTCTAACTTTATTGGACATCTTTAATTCACATTAGTCGCAAATGATAATAAAATAATAAAACGACTCATGGATTAGCCTAGCATGCTCTTAGGCTAAACACTAGACTTTTTTTTTTTTTTTGTCTTTTTGGATGAATGAGATTATTTCTTCATCTTAAGCTCATTCCATCACTTTTACAAAAAAAAAATATATATATCAAAATTATTATTTGAGACAATGATGATTTGTTCTCTTACGTATGTTATCGAATCTTTGAACTCACGTATACGTAATAATTCACTAACTAACATGAACAGTTTTTTATTTTTGTGAAGATATCCTTATTATAAACTGTTTTTAGTATTTATCTTCTTAACATGCATTATGACTATAAAAAGATTCACTATATATATATGCTAAATAATTATGAATAATGTTCTTAATTAATTACCGGATTATTGGCCACAACACCACCATCAATGAGATGGAATTCTTTAACTTGACCATTGGAGGCTTTGGTTTCAAAAGAATGAGGTGGGAGATAGGTTGGAGCAGCTGAGGTTCCAATACATACATCTGACAACAAAGCATTTAGGCTGGAGTTCCTTTTTCCCTAAACCAAATCATATATAATAGAGAAATTAACAAGCTAAATCACTTCCAAAAAGTAAAATTGTATATAAATTTTATAGATACTTTCTCAATTTACACACTCAAAATACACATTATGATCGATATGTAATTATTAATAATTATAAATATTTTTAATTAGGAATTACATCATATTTAATTGTATAATTAAGATTAATTACATATCATTTGAGCGTGTAGAATAAAAGTGTATAACAATAGTGTTGTTTGGTAACACTTAAAAAATAGTTTTTTATTTAATTAATTAAAAATTTGACAATTAAACAAAAAATGTGTTTGATAACTCTATTTTTATTTATTATCTTTATAAATTTTAATTAAAATTTATTAAATTTTGAAAATAGAATTTTTTTACTTTCAAATTTTTTTCAACAATTTTCAATTTTTGTTTCTTCTATTTTTTCAAATCAATATCTCGTATTGTTAAACAAAAAATAAAAATAAAAGTTATCAAACGCTTTTATTATTTTTTATTTTTAAAAACAAAAACAAAAAATAGTTACCAAACATATTTTTATTTTTTAAAAATAAAGAAATAAAAATAAAAAAATATTTCTATTTTTGTATTTAAAAAATTCAAAAACAATTTTTTTTACCAAACGGACCCAAAATTACTCAAAATTTAAATAAATAATGTTGTTATGTATTTACAATTAATTAATTAGTATACCTCATAGGTAGAGAAGACAGTAGGTTGGAGACGGTTGATGTCAAATGTTGGAATTATGACATTAGCAAGCGTTTGGTTCAACCTCACATCACCTAATTTTTCTCTCAGCAGATTATGCAAATACTTCCCGTCGTATTTTGGTCCACTCAGAGACTTAACCTTACTAATAAGATGACCTGTATGCTTATGCCTATACATATATTTATTTTACTGTTAGTCAATAAAGTTAGGTAGTTGGGCATTTATGACTTATGAGTAATATGAATGAGAATTGCCAAGGGCTGGAAAATGACGTATAGATATCATCCTTATTCATACAATTCAATATCAACTCACACATATTTAAATTAAATAAGATGCCACTTCAATATAGTGTTAGGTACCTCCAAATAGCAATATTCAATATATATATATATAGAGAGAGAGAGAAATAATTGTTAAGGAGCAATATTTATGCTCAATACTACAAGGATGTGACATATCGCTATTGGTGTAATTCAATATGAGATTTTATATATTTGAAATTAGTAAATATTATGGGGTATTGCTAACTAATCGTGAAGTGCCACTTCATATGGTGTTGGAGACCTTAACGTGTCAAATAGCAACACTCATATATATATATATCTTCTATATAATGAGTGTGTAGATAACGGAAATTCTTAGTTTTAACGATTTTTTATTTTTTTAATGTTAACTTTAACAGAATATTCTTGTATTTAACAGAATATTCTTATATTTAAGGATAGTTTTAAACTTAAATAAAATAAAATAAATAATTAAAAAATGATATTTTTTGAGATATTTTAAAATGATAATTATTTTAAAATAATAATTAATTAAACAAATTAAAATACGATATTTTTTAGATATTTTAATAATAATTATTTAAAAATAATAAAATCATATATTTTATAACTTAAATAAAATTTTAAATAAATTTAAACTCACTTATTATAATAATATAATATTAAACATATCTACTGTGAATTAACAACAAATTGTTTTTTTTTTTAAAATTAGGAAGAAACTTAAATTTAAAATCCACGTATAATATTTAATATTACATTAAACATATAATATATAATCTGTTGTTGTCTTCAAAAACTACAACAAACATAAACTTAAACAAAAATAAATAAATTATTTAATTAAAATAAGATATTTATTTTAAAATTTATATGATATTAATATAAATTTAATAAAAATAATTAATAAATTTTATAAATAAAAGTAAGTAAATATTTATATCTAGTATATATATAAATATATGGCACAGATTTTGTTCTACTTGGGATAAGTCTCATTCCATCTACAACTGTCGGAACAATTATTAGTTTTATCGAATGATTTTTAATCATATAAAATTAAGACCATGAAACATTAAATTTAAATTAAAGTAGATAAAACTAAATTCAAATACATAATAAAATTTGTTTCTAATTAAATGAGATAAAATTCAAAGCATATTAGTTTAAGAGAAGATATGAGGACAGTGTTATGTATGTGTGTGTGTGTGTCTCTCTCTCTATATATTTAACCTGGTATGATGTTGTGGAAAGATAAGAGGACAGTGTTGGAGGTAGAAGTCGATGATATCTTTGGCAGCAAATAATGGCCTTTTGTTTTGGTCTGGGGCTGTAATCATGGCAGTAATGAGTCCACCTGTGCTTGTTCCCGCAATTACATCAAAATAGTCTGCAATTCTAGCATTCTTGTCATCCTCCACTTTCTGTACCAAATATCCATCTTTTATATAATTTGTACGTACGTACGTACGTAGCCATGCATAATGGTCTCTAATTAAATATATATATATATTTATACTACCTGAAGCTCAGATTCTAAGAAGGCAAGGATAGTCGCCGGAATAATTCCTCTTACTCCACCACCGTCGATGCTAAGAACAGTGATCACATTTCCATACAGCGGCGACGGTAGAAACGATTTGGTTCTCTTCATATCATATATATATGTGTGTGTTAGAAGAGAAAAAAATGGAATTGATTGGGGAATTGAAGAAATTAAAAGTGAAATATTTTTAGACAAATATAGTGAAAGAGCGAGAGAATATATAATGCTAGGAAAATTCCCAACTATTTTTATTCAACATTAGTACTATAAATTCAAAAGTAAATTTCTGAGTGTGAGAGTCTCTTGGAGTTGGATAATTTGGATTGGTCGCTCATTTATTTGGGTTGTTGGCTGGATTGGTCAATTCAAAATTAAAGTCTTCTGGAAACATTAAATGAGTTATGTACGTAATTTTACACTGATAGATACATAAAAGGGGTCATTGGCAAAATGGCCTATTTTTATAGTGCAATTTGCACTATGGCTTAGTTTCAATAGTTTTTAGCTAAATAGCCTCTTTTATTAATGAATTTTTTATATTACCTATTTTACCCTTAAAATAAAATAATAATAAATTAAAAACAAAAATCCTAATAATAACTATTATCTTCTTCCTCTCACCCATCCACCCACACCCATCCACAACTACCCACTATCATCCCCCACCCCCACCACCACCACCACCACCACCACCGGCGACCACCGCCCCCTACCGCCGACGAACACCGCTCATCACCGGCTGCCACCATTTCTCCACAAATCCGGCCACCACTCATTCAAAATATTGGTTTATAAAGCTTTTTTTATTTGTATAAAATATCAGATTTAAAATGCAAAATGATTGTTTTAGTATGTTGAAAGTATAAGTAAGAATTTAGGTTTATTTCTTGAGTTTTATGGAGGTTAAACCTTGAAAATCTGAAAAAATTAATGGTGGTTTCGGTTATTTTCGAGATTGAAAAATCCAGAATTTTTTGACAGCTTGTCTAATTTTTCGACAAGGAGTCTAAATTTTAGACCAGTAGTCGTAATTTTAGACCAGTAGTCGTATTTTTTCGACCACCTGTCTAAATTTTAGATCAGTTGTCTAAATTTTTAGACAGGTGGTCGAAAAAATACGACTACTGGTCTAAAATTACGACTACTGGTCTAAAATTTAGACTCCTTGTCGAAAAATTAGACAAGCTGTCAAAAAATTCTGGATTTTTCAATCTCGAAAATAACCGAAACCACCATTAATTTTTTCAGATTTTCAAGGTTTAATCTCCATAAACTCCAGAAATAAACCTAAATTCTTACTTATACTTTCAACATACTAAAACAATCATTTTGCATTTTAAATCTACAAAAACAATATAAAAAATCTCATATTTTATAAAAAAAAAAAAAAGATTTATAAACCAACCTTTTGAATGAGTGGTGACCAGATTTGTGGAGAAATGGTGGCAGCCGGTGATGAGCAGTGTTCGCCGGCGGTAGGGGCTGGTGGTCGCCGGTGGTGGTGGTGGCGGTGGCGGCGGGGGATGATAGTGGGTGGTTGTGGATGGGTGTGGGTGGATGAGTGAGAGGAGGAAGATGATAGTTTAGAGTTTTTAATTTTAATTTATTATTATTTTATTTTAAGAGTAAGATGGGTAATATAAAAAATTCATTAATAAAAGAGGTCATTTAGCTAAAATGTTTTGAAAGTAGGTTATTGTGCAAAATGCACTATAAATGGGGTCTATTTCCACCAATTTCTCTACATAAAGCTACACTCATAATCTCCTTAAGTAGGAGACGTGGCATCATCCCTCGAAATAATTTCTAAAAGGCTTTGTAGAAAAAGTTTTAATGTCTTATGGCTATATTGTGATGCACCTATATATTACGACATTAAATAGGGACGTTTGTTTTCTCTATATTGTACACGAGAGAATAAAACAAAAGAGTGTTTGTTGTGATTGATTATTAAAGAATACAAGTTGAGCTTCTTATATAGAGAGCTGAGACTCAAAGGGTATAGTCGGTTACAAGTGCTAACATAATAAACTAACGAATAAAATTCAGCTGTCCTCTGAAAATGATGTCCCAAGCCCGTCCCACGTATAATATGTTAACATGTGGCAAAAAAATTTAATTAAAAGAGCTTATTAAAAAAAATTAACGGACGTTTGTTCGGTTGTTTTAGCTCCCTCTTTCTTTCTGTGTGTTTTTTGTTCCATAAATGTTTGATATCCCAACACTACAAGAATTTCATGTATTAGCGGCGAGGGACTCCGCCGCTAATACCCCGCGTCTAATTGTTTATCGCTAATAATCATTATTAGCGGTGGACTGACACACCCGCTGCTAATACATATGTCAGATTCAGTTTTATTAGCCGTGGGGTTCGCTGCTAATATTGTTTTTATAATATATTTTAAAATTTATTTGAAATAAATTAATATTTATTAAATTTAATTATTTATAAAAATAATTCATAATATAATTTAACAAAAATAAGCATTTAATTAATTTAAACATAACTAACATTAAAATTAATGTGAATAATTTTAATATTTATCAACCTAGCTAATATAGCTATTGTCATTAAAAATAAATACAGTATAATACAGTATTAATTCAGTCAAAATACATAAACTAGTAACTAAATAAAATCATTAAGATTAATATTGAAATTGTCCTCATCTTCAACATTTTGGTGTGGCTGTGAGGACGACGGCTGTGGTGGTGGCTGTGGCAGTGAGGGTGACGGCTGTGGCTGTGGCTGTGGCGGTGAAGGAATATAAGGTGCCTGTGATGATCGTCCGAGCGTGAGGTCCAAGTATCATACTGAGCTAATATCGCTGTGCCAGTGACACTGAGTATCATACTGTCCCTACTCCCTATTGAGTCCAAGATCAGATAACTAAGATACAAACAATGGCAAAGGTAATGTGGTTAATTAGGAAGCAAGATCTTGCCTCTGTGCATAATATGCTTCGATTAAAAAAAAAAACGTTTTAATGTGTTGTGCTTTAAACTCGCAGATATAAACAAATATAATTTTTCCTCTGACAAATATGATAAACAGATATTTAAATAAAAATCTTCAAATTTGATTAGAGGGAAAAAAGAAAAAAAAAAGAGCCCAAAGAGTTCTTCTATTTTCCTTGTTATGTAATATATACTAAAGTGAAAAGGCAACAACATTGGGCCCACCATTCTCAACATAAACGAAAGCTATTCTCAAACAAGAAAAAAAAAACCCAGAAAATTTCATTCTCTATAATCCACAAAACAAAAACAAAAACCCCAGAAAAAAATAATAAATATGAATACTAAAATATCTAATCAGTAGAATACCCAGTGCTCTGCTTCTTGGGCGGAGAAGAAATGAGCCAGACAAAGCCGTACGGGTCCGTGACCTTGCCCACGCTGCCACTGAATGCACCTTTGTCTTTACCCACGTTTCCATTGAGAGGCCGAGTTTGCGACGAACCTGATGTGGAGGAGACGACGAAGAAGACGATGGAGACGATGATGGAGGAGGAAAAATGGGTTTGTGGGAGTTCGGAGAAGGAGACGTTGCGGTTTTAATTTGCAAAAGTATTAGCGGCAGGCCCTGCTGCTATTTAATTGAGTCTGCCGCTAATAATAGTATTAGCGGCGGGTTGTCCGTTGCTAAATTAAGTTATTACCCGCCGCTAATACTATTAGCGGCGGGTAGTCCGCCGCTAATACCCCGCCTTTAATAAAACTTAAAAAGTTCCCGGGCTTTTTATTATGTGTATTTGCAACGGACTATCCGCCGTAAATAGTGGTAAAGTCTGCCGCTAATATATATTTTATTAATTGTTAAATACTCGAACCTTATTAGCGGCGGACCCCCGTAGTCTGCCGCTAATAGTATATGCAGTACAGGCAGACTTAGCCCGCCGCTAATAGACTCGCCGCTAATGCTTGTAATTGTTGTAGTGCATTAACAACTTTTAATAAATTAAATTCCATAAGTGGCTATGAATGTTAAGAGTGAAAAATAAAATAAATTAAATTTAGTGATATTTTGTATTGATAATACCAAAACGTTGACAATAGTATATTATTATTTTAAATGTGACAATAGTTTAGGATAATAATATACTATATTGAATCATTAAATTTGATTGTATTAAACTTCTCTCAATTTTGTGAGATATGTTGTACATTAGAACTATATTAAAATTTGTTAGTTATTATTAAAATTTGTTGGATTTTCCTCTGTATCAAATACATATATGTTATTAAGTGTTGTTTAAAAATTAGTAGAAAGTAACAAAATGACAAAAATCTCATATGAACTTAAAAAAGAAATATATATTAACTTTATTTAATTTAAAAAATATATAATATAATATAATATTATATTATAAAAAAGAGATATAAAAAAGTAAGGAAAAAGATAGAATAATATATATATATATTTATATTCAAATATGTATGCATAGAGATGGAGTATATATTTAAATATTATATATGATTAATGGATTATAGAGTTTTTTTTAAAAAAAAGAATGAGACTATTTAAACCAAGACATATAAATAATTAAAGTTTGTTAGTGGGGTATCAAGCATTTATGGAGCAAAGTAGAGAGAGAGAAAGATGGAGATAAAATATCCTAATAAATGTTTGTTAGCAAATTTTTAATAAGCTCTTTAATAACCTAACAAATGTCCGTTAATTTTTTTTAATAAGCTCTTTTAATTAATTTTTTTTGCCACATGTTAACATATTATACGTAGGATAGGCTTGGGACATCATTTTCGGGACAGCTGAATTTTATTCGTAAACTAACCATCTTAACCAAACTACCAAACTTATATTCCTAACATGGGTTTTTTATTTTCAACTTTAATTGAATTCTATATCCCCGTTTATTTTGTTTCCATATTTTAGTTGAGATATATATATGGGGACACTTTTAATGGTTACTACCTGTGGATGATTACTTTAATATTAACTATTAGATTACGATCAATAATCCATATTTATAGTTGTTAATTAATATTTTTAAAAATAAACTTTGATTTTTAAATTTTTTTAGAAATGCTACCTGATTACATAACGATCACATATTTATTAAATTAAATAATTTTAAAAAATATTATTTAAGCATCATATATGAAAATTCGAACTAATTGTAGAAAAAACATATTTACTTGTTGGTGACTTGCTATACCAAGTCACTATGTTGCCGTATCATCATAATTGTTAGTACCTGTAACACCCTCACTTATTTTAGTTAAAAACCATATTTGAGGTGTTACGTTTTAAAACTATATCATAATTTATTTCTGCGGAAGTCTGGACATTTTTTTTTTTTAAACTTGAAAACTTATTTCACCTTATTTACATTAAACATAAAGTGTGTCTCAAACATATTATACATAAGTATTAAATAACCCAATTTATTTTCAAAACATAACTTCACACTTTATTACAAACATCTCACTGATAACTGAAATAACCCACAAAAAGGTCGATGTGTTCATATGTACAAATCAGGGTCAGGACCATGCTTCAGTTCTCCTCATATCATTCACATATTTCTTTCTCTACCTGCAACACAAGACAACTGTGAGCCTAAAGCTCAGTAAGCAAAGTAATGCATGCAATGCTAATGATTACCCAATATCAATGGACATATACAACTTCTTTTTTTTAAATTTTGGGCCCCTTAATATTGTGCACACTGTTTGAATTGGTCAATGCCTGCAGGGCTTGTTACACATATAATACAAAATCCCATGGGTTCTCCTCCGGCTAGCCTTCACCACAGTAGGGCACATTAAAAACCTTATTCCATCGTTGCCCCGTCAGGCTCAAGAGTTAAGGCGGCCACACACTGTGGTGTCAATACATATAACAATAACTCATATGGAGGAGAATAAAAACGGAAATATGGCAAACAATATAATTGGTTCACTAAACCTAGCCCAAATTATTGGGCAGCCACTATAAGCCTACTATAGGCATCCGTTTACACTTATTAACACTTTCATTTGCCTTTTCAAAACAGTGGCACTGAACTTAAACTTCTTATTACAACTTTCTTTTATGTTGCACAAAACTTGCAAAGGCATTATATAATTAATCATCATAATATCATGCATGGTCTTATATCATATAATAATTTACCATATCACTATTATGCCATGCATACAAATTTATGATGAAGTGTCACTGTATGTTAATACCACTTACTCACAAAATATTCATATAATGCATACTTTCACATAACACATAATTCTTGTGTTGCAGTTGAGTACTTTACTTACCTTTTGTCCACAATATATTTCACCGTGTAACAAGTGATGTCTTAGGTATTGATGTGCTTATCCTGACAATAGCATGGATTTCTCATCATAATGATGGCAGTAATACATTGAACTCTCATTTAAAAAATACCCATAAGACTTCATATCAAATTTCATACCCAAAACATGCCTAAAATGCCTTAAACCACCTAGATCGAGCATTAGATTTATCTTAGACATTTGGGGAAATTTTGACAGAGTTTCCCCTTAATTTTAGCTATCCTCAAATATCAAAATACACCAATAATCAACATCAATTAACCTGCCATAACCATATATCCCAAATACCAACATGATTCATCATAAAGTTATCATATACCGATTTTGATAAAATTCTTATCTCCTAGATCATCACCCAAATTAAATGAGTCTCCACATATATTCAAACATTTATAAACATATATACTCTCTTATAAACTCAATCAAATAACCAAAAATCATCTTGTACTCCAAGAACCCCAAAAACCTCATAAAACACAAAATTTCACTTACCGAGCAACTTTTCGGCGAAAACAATCTCTTCAAGCTTTTCTAAACCTCAAACCACTTGGAAACCCCAAGAAATATCTTAAAAATGATAAAACACCATATATAAGTTCTCAGAAAAATTAAAAAACATAGTTTAACTTCCAAGTACAAGAACTTACCATAAAAAGGCTAGAACTAAGCTTAATCTACTTCTTTGGCTTTGCTTTCACTTGGATCTCCTTAGAATTTCTTCAAACCAGCCAAGAAATGGTTTTTGGTTTTCTTTTCTCTCTGTTTTTCAGAATAATGGTCGTGCAAAGTGATAAGGTTTGATGAAAATTCCTTATTTTCAATGATTTAGCCTTATTGTCAAAAGTTGACACCTTTCATCTCATCATTTCACCTTTTGACTTATGAAAACCTTATCACTTCAATAATTTCGACTTAATCATCTGCTAGGCCTATTATCCTTATGTGTAAAACACTCACACCAAACCTTAGGTCCATATGACTTCATACCCAATAGTTATGCTTACCCGATCGAGCGTAGCGCACTTATGCTAAGCTCGTTTTGACTTTGCATCCATACCACTGATTATGTATACCTCCCATCAAGAATTGATCTAATGGTTCTAAAACCATTTTTACATCATCAATGAGACCTTAATCCTACCTCGATTACATTTGGTAAATCCATAAATACTCAATTTTACACCGAAATACTAGTAATCGACATTGTACTATTTTCCACTACTTAACCTATTTTGCCTTCTATATCTCACTTTCAACACTTAATTCCATGCCTTGTCCATATTTTTCATACTTTCTTATATCTTGAGCACATCAAACACCCATAAAATACAACTCAAATGCCACAAGGTTAATAATATTGAGCATACATATAGACATCACATACACAACTTTTATACTTATACATGAAAACACTTATAAGAATATGCATATGCTCAAATTATACATATTGTATGATATGTAATGCAATGCAATCATGTGATTATTGGCTATATATATCAAAATAATGTGGGTGCTACAATCCTCTACACCTTATAAAAATTTCGTCCTCGAAATTTCTCTTACCCAAATATCTCTGGGTATTTAGATCTCATTTCATCTTCCCGTTCCCATGTCATTTCCTCAATGTTTGAACTTCTCCACAAGACCTTAACCAGTGAAATCTTCTTATTTCTCAACTCTTTCTCTTTTCTGTCAAGAATTTTCACTGGTTTTTCTTCATATGTTAGGTCTTGTTCAACTTCTATTGGCTCGTAGTTTAGCACATGTGAAGGATCTGGCACGTATTTTCTCAATAATGAGACATGAAAAACATCGTGGACATTTGACAGTGATGGCGGTAATGCCAGTCTATAGGCTACCTTTCCCACCTTTTCCAATACTTCAAAAGGTCCAATAAATCTTGGGCTTAATTTCCCTTTCTTTCCAAACCTCATTGCTCCTTTCATAGGGGCAATTTTCAGAAATACCTTGTCCCCAATGTTGAACTCCACATCTCTTCGCTTTCGATCAGCGTAACTCTTTTGCCTACTCTGAGCAGTTAACATTCTTTTTCTTATCTTCTCCACTGCTTCAGTTGTCCTTCTGACCAGATCTGGACCAAGATACTTTCTTTCTCCCATTTCATCCCAATGAATTGGTGATCTGCATTTTCTGCCATATAACATTTCATACGGTGCTACACCAATCGTTGCATGAAAGCTATTGTTATAAGAAAACTCTATCAGACACAAATACTTCTCCCATGATCCTTGAAAATCTAGGACACAAGCTCGAAGCATATCTTCAAGAGTTTGAATGGTCCTTTCAGATTGTCCATCAGATTGGGGGTGATATGCCGTAGTAAACTTCAATTTTGTGCCCAATGCTCTCTGCAAACTTTCCCAAAACAATGAAGTAAATCGAGCATCCCGGTCTGAAATTATAGATACTGGCACTCCATGAAGTCTAACAACCTCTTGAACATATAATTCAGCCCACTGATCCATAGTATAAGTCATGCGTACCGGAAGAAAGTGTGCTGATTTGGTATATCGGTCTACTATAACCCAGATAGCATCATGTTGTTTAGAAGTCTTTGGCAATCCAACTACAAAATCCATAGTAATCTCTTCCCATTTCCACTCTGGTATCCGTATTGGTTGTAGTAAACCAGCAGGTTTCTGATGTTCAGCTTTCACTTGTTGACAGGTTAAACACTTGGCTACAAACTCGACCACATCCTTTCTCATGTTGGGCCACCAGTAGTGTCTTTTCAAGTCATTAAACATCTTGGTCGTCCCCGGATGTACTGAATACAAGGTATTGTGAGCTTCGGTAAGGATTTCTCTCTTCAACTCCTCATTATTAGGGACACAAACTCTTTCCTTGAACTTTAGCATCCCATTACATGACACACTAAACTCATTGACCTTCCCACTTTCCAATTCACCTTTTTGTTCCACCAAGTAAGGATCCTCACATTGACCTTGTTTGATTCTCTCTAACAAGGTAGACTGAATAGTCATCACTGATAATCTTCCTGTGATCACCTCAATCTCCGCTCTGCACATGTCCTCCTGAAGTGGTCTTGTCAGTTTCCTCAAAAATGACACATTACCATGAGACTTTCTACTCAGTGCGTCTGCAACTACATTTGCTTTTCCAGGATGATAAAGTATTTGACAGTCATAATCCTTCACTAGCTCCAACCATCTCCTTTGTCTCATATTTAATTCCTTCTGAGTGAAGAAATACTTGAGACTTTTATGATCGGTATATATTTCGCACTTCTCACCATACAGATAATGTCTCCAAATCTTTAGTGCAAAAACAACTGCTGCCAACTCCAGATCATGTGTTGGATACTTCTGTTCATAGTCCTTCAATTGTCTAGAAGCATAAGCTATGACTTTGCCATTCTGCATCAACACACACCCTAAACCTTGCTTTGAAGCGTCACTATAAATCACAAGTCCTCCTGATCCAGATGGAATAGTAAGTACTGGAGCAGAAACCAATCTTTGCTTCAAATCTTGAAAACTTTTCTCACAAGCTTCAGTCCATTCAAACTTATGATTCTTCCTCGTGAGTTGTGTCAATGGCATTGCTATCTTGGAAAATCCTTCAACAAATCTTCGGTAATAGCCTGCTAATCCCAGAAAACTCCTTACTTCTGAAACATTTGTTGGTCTATTCCACTTACTAACAGCTTCAATCTTTGATGGATCCACCGCAATACCATCTTTTGAGACTATATGGCCCAAAAATGCCACCTTCTCTAGCCAAAATTCACATTTCTTAAATTTGGCATAGAGTTGTTTTTCTTTTAATTTCTCCAACGTCAACCTCAAATGTTCCTCATGTTCTTCTTGGGATCGAGAATACACCAAGATATCATCAATAAACACTATTACAAACTTATCAAGGTAGTCCTTAAACACCCTGTTCATCAAGTCCATGAATGCAGCTGGAGCATTAGTTAATCCAAATGGCATCACAAGGAACTCATAATGGCCATACCGAGTTCGAAATGCGGTCTTTGGTACATCCTCTTCTCTAATCTTTAATTGATGATACCCAGATCTCAAATCAATCTTTGAAAACACTCCTCTTCCTCCGAAGGCTTAAATATCACTGTTTTCCTTCTACAATCAATAGTGGCATTATACTTTGAAAGCCAATCCATACCCAAAATCACCTCATAATCGGCCATCTCTAACATTATTAGATCAGCATATAATTCCCTACCATCAATGCAAATAGGAACCCCCCTCAACCAATGAGTAGAATACAGAATCTCTCCAGATGGTAACATTGTACTAAAAACTTCTGACAATTTTTCACACGATCCACCCAACCTTTTTACATATGTCAATGATGCAAATGAATGCGTGGCACCTGAATCTATTAATGCATGAGTGAGAATACCAGATGCAAAAATATCACCTGACACAACAGAGTTGTTGGTATCAGCATCAGCCTGAGTAATCGTGAACACCCTAGCATTTGTCCTCTGAGGTTCATCCTTCATTTGTTGGTTCTTCATCAATGGACAATCTTTGATAAAATGATCCCCCTTGCCACATTTGAAGCAGCTCTTAGTTAGAAGCCTGCACTCCCCGAAATGATTCTTTCCACAAGTTTGACATCGTGGCATTTGTTGGAATCCAGGTTGCCTGTTTTGCTGACCTCCTTTAAATTTCTTATTCTGTCCTTGTCTAAATTGGAAATTCTGGGCCCCTCTTTTGTTGTCATTGTGAAAGCGGCTTTGTTCTTTGTTGAATGGAGTGTCTCTACGAGGCGTGCTAGTAGCAGCTTTAGCTTTTGTTATTTTTTCTTCTCTATGTTCAGCTCTCAAAGCTTTCTCCACAGCCTGAGCATAAGAAAGAGGCCCTGTACGTCCCATATCTACATCTCTAGCCAATTCTGGTTGTAGACCCTCCAGGAAGCGATTCACTCTACTAGTTTCAGTGTTAACCAAGTCTGGTGCAAACTTGGCTAACCGGTCAAATGTCCTGGCGTACTCAGCCACTGATAGATTCCCCTGTTGCAATCTAGTGAACTCACTTACTTTGGCAGTCAACACAGCTTCATTATAAAACTTCTCATTGAAGACCAGTTCAAATTCTGCCCAAGTCATCTGATTCACTTCTCTAGTCTGCTTAACCACTTCCCACCAGATCTTAGCATCCTTTTTAAGTGTATGTGCAGCACAAGAAACTTTTTCCCTGTCACTTAGTTGCATGAACTCAAAGATGTCTTCTAAAGAACTCTTCCAGTCTTGTGCGTCAAGTGGGTCAGTGCTACCTTCAAATACTGGTGGGCGTTGTTTTCGGAACCGTTCATATAATGGTTCCATGGGGTGCACTGCAGGTGGAGCTTGTGGAGGTGTTGGAGTTTCAGTAGGTGGTGTTGGTGCTTTCCTTTGTCGTTGTTCTGCTAACAACTTCTCAATTTGTTCAGCCTGTCTATTCACCACCGCTCGAAGTTGAGCCATTTCTTGTTCATATTTATTGCTGCAAGAGCCTTCAGTAGCCCCCATACCATGTTCATGATCCATCTGTGTTATTATATATCTTTTAAGACAAAATGTCCATAACTTATGTCATTTAGCCAATAAAGCACATGATGCATGCAACCAGCACATAATAAATGCACACATAAAACTTACAGATGAACTGAGCATTATCCTTTCCTCAATGTGTACATATGAACGGTCTACAAGAACATTTTAACCATGGCGCTCTGATACCAACTTGTAACACCCTCACTTATTTTAGTTAAAAACCATATTTGAGGTGTTACGTTTTAAAACTATATCATAATTTATTTCTGCGGAAGTCTGGACATTTTTTTTTTTTAAACTTGAAAACTTATTTCACCTTATTTACATTAAACATAAAGTGTGTCTCAAACATATTATACATAAGTATTAAATAACCCAATTTATTTTCAAAACATAACTTCACACTTTATTACAAACATCTCACTGATAACTGAAATAACCCACAAAAAGGTCGATGTGTTCATATGTACAAATCAGGGTCAGGACCATGCTTCAGTTCTCCTCATATCATTCACATATTTCTTTCTCTACCTGCAACACAAGACAACTGTGAGCCTAAAGCTCAGTAAGCAAAGTAATGCATGCAATGCTAATGATTACCCAATATCAATGGACATATACAACTTCTTTTTTTTAAATTTTGGGCCCCTTAATATTGTGCACACTGTTTGAATTGGTCAATGCCTGCAGGGCTTGTTACACATATAATACAAAATCCCATGGGTTCTCCTCCGGCTAGCCTTCACCACAGTAGGGCACATTAAAAACCTTATTCCATCGTTGCCCCGTCAGGCTCAAGAGTTAAGGCGGCCACACACTGTGGTGTCAATACATATAACAATAACTCATATGGAGGAGAATAAAAACGGAAATATGGCAAACAATATAATTGGTTCACTAAACCTAGCCCAAATTATTGGGCAGCCACTATAAGCCTACTATAGGCATCCGTTTACACTTATTAACACTTTCATTTGCCTTTTCAAAACAGTGGCACTGAACTTAAACTTCTTATTACAACTTTCTTTTATGTTGCACAAAACTTGCAAAGGCATTATATAATTAATCATCATAATATCATGCATGGTCTTGTATCATATAATAATTTACCATATCACTATTATGCCATGCATACAAATTTATGATGAAGTGTCACTGTATGTTAATACCACTTACTCACAAAATATTCATATAATGCATACTTTCACATAACACATAATTCTTGTGTTGCAGTTGAGTACTTTACTTACCTTTTGTCCACAATATATTTCACCGTGTAACAAGTGATGTCTTAGGTATTGATGTGCTTATCCTGACAATAGCATGGATTTCTCATCATAATGATGGCAGTAATACATTGAACTCTCATTTAAAAAATACCCATAAGACTTCATATCAAATTTCATACCCAAAACATGCCTAAAATGCCTTAAACCACCTAGATCGAGCATTAGATTTATCTTAGACATTTGGGGAAATTTTGACAGAGTTTCCCCTTAATTTTAGCTATCCTCAAATATCAAAATACACCAATAATCAACATCAATTAACCTGCCATAACCATATATCCCAAATACCAACATGATTCATCATAAAGTTATCATATACCGATTTTGATAAAATTCTTATCTCCTAGATCATCACCCAAATTAAATGAGTCTCCACATATATTCAAACATTTATAAACATATATACTCTCTTATAAACTCAATCAAATAACCAAAAATCATCTTGTACTCCAAGAACCCCAAAAACCTCATAAAACACAAAATTTCACTTACCGAGCAACTTTTCGGCGAAAACAATCTCTTCAAGCTTTTCTAAACCTCAAACCACTTGGAAACCCCAAGAAATATCTTAAAAATGATAAAACACCATATATAAGTTCTCAGAAAAATTAAAAAACATAGTTTAACTTCCAAGTACAAGAACTTACCATAAAAAGGCTAGAACTAAGCTTAATCTACTTCTTTGGCTTTGCTTTCACTTGGATCTCCTTAGAATTTCTTCAAACCAGCCAAGAAATGGTTTTTGGTTTTCTTTTCTCTCTGTTTTTCAGAATAATGGTCGTGCAAAGTGATAAGGTTTGATGAAAATTCCTTATTTTCAATGATTTAGCCTTATTGTCAAAAGTTGACACCTTTCATCTCATCATTTCACCTTTTGACTTATGAAAACCTTATCACTTCAATAATTTCGACTTAATCATCTGCTAGGCCTATTATCCTTATGTGTAAAACACTCACACCAAACCTTAGGTCCATATGACTTCATACCCAATAGTTATGCTTACCCGATCGAGCGTAGCGCACTTATGCTAAGCTCGTTTTGACTTTGCATCCATACCACTGATTATGTATACCTCCCATCAAGAATTGATCTAATGGTTCTAAAACCATTTTTACATCATCAATGAGACCTTAATCCTACCTCGATTACATTTGGTAAATCCATAAATACTCAATTTTACACCGAAATACTAGTAATCGACATTGTACTATTTTCCACTACTTAACCTATTTTGCCTTCTATATCTCACTTTCAACACTTAATTCCATGCCTTGTCCATATTTTTCATACTTTCTTATATCTTGAGCACATCAAACACCCATAAAAGACAACTCAAATGCCACAAGGTTAATAATATTGAGCATACATATAGACATCACATACACAACTTTTATACTTATACATGAAAACACTTATAAGAATATGCATATGCTCAAATTATACATATTGTATGATATGTAATGCAATGCAATCATGTGATTATTGGCTATATATATCAAAATAATGTGGGTGCTACAGTACCCATCTATAGATAGTAACCATTAAAAAGTCTTCCATATATATATATATATAAATAAGATTTAGTTCCCAATAAGCAATAGTGACAATTATAGAGACACTACAAAAAACTTGGCAAAAGTCAGGTTTTGCGTTGCAAAAGTCATATGGTTTTTACCGATGTGCTTTTGCGTCGGCAAAAAGTGACGACGTACATCCGTCGATAATGGCACTTTTGCTGATGCAAAATGTACTGCACCAGCAATTGTATCTTTTGGCGACGAAAAAATGCGCTGGGAAAAATAAGGATGCGCTGGGGAAAAAATTTGTCGCGGGATTGTGGAAAACACTTTTAGCGACACAAAATTGCGCTGGCAAAGATGTTTCTTTTTAGTGGCGCTATATTGTGCCGGCAAAAGATGAATATCTGTAGTGGCGCATTTTTGCGTCGGCAAAGGTTGAAGCTTTTACAAACATAATTTTGTGTCAGTAAAAGTATTTTTTAAATAAATTTTTTTGATAACACACTACAAGAAAGAAGGCTTTTGCCGGCGCAATTCAGAATTGCGTTGGCAAAAAAAACCTTTACCGGCACATTTAGTGATACGCGCCGGCAAAAACAAGGCCTTTTGTCGACATTAATTTTCGCCGGCAAAGATCTATGGAATTTAATAAATAAAATATCATACACTTTTGCCACGTGCATTTCACCTAATGCGCCGTCAAAAGACAAAACTTGTATATTAACTTAGTGCACGTTTACAACAAGGTAGGCAGCTAGACTTTTGCCGGCGCGTTTCGTTGCGCCAGCAAAAGTCTAATTTGTGTCGGCAAAAGGTAGACTTATTAAAATAGTGCCGTTTTGAACTAGGTTTTAATATTGACTTTTGCCGGCGCAACGAAACACGTCGGCAAAAGTCATAGCGATTTACACTAGCCATGAGCCCTTCTTCCCCATTTTTAGACTTTTTCTCTCTTTCTTCTTTCTTCTCTTTGGTTTGATGTCCGACCACCCCAGCCCATAGTTCCACTGTGGTTGAGCAGCTCAGTTAGTAAATCTCTTCTCTCTCAAGGTTAGTAAATCCCAATGCCTCTCTCTTTCTTTCTCTCTATCTCGGTTTCTAATTGTATTTTTTTTATTGTTCTCTCTCTATAAACAGGTCCACCAAAGTGTGTGCAACTCCAATCTCTCGGTAGAACAACTCCAAGGGTTAGTTTTTTTTTAGGTAATTAAATTAATTTTTATTGTTTAAGAAATTTTATTCTTAAATATGTGAATGTGTGTGTACATATGTTTATTTAATGTTAATTTTTTTTAGAAAATTGATTAATTAATTGTGAACTATTAATATATATGTTCGTGTGTGATATTTTGTATTATAGTTATATTTTTGTGTTAAAAAAAAACAAATGAATCTGTGTAGTTTTAGAAAAATGAGATTAATAATGAAAAAGAAAAAAGAAATATGTTTTCAGTATTTATTAAAAAATTAAAAAAAACTGATTTGAGTATGTATTTTTTTTTTAAATTTTAATGCTTTATATGTATATTAAAAAAATATATTAGATTATTATATTATATTATATATTTGCATTATACTTTATTTTTTTAGATTAAAGATTGATTTGATGTTACTGGTATAAAAATATTTGATATATGTTATTAATCTTGGTTTATGTTGTGCATGCTTTGGGAATATTCTGTATATTGCTCTAGTAATATTATGTATATTTTTGTGTGTAGTTTGAAGGTTTTATAAAATTTTGGGATAGTTTAAAATATAGTTGTTATACTGCCCAAATTTTGTAGTCTTAGGAAAATTAACATTAATTACAAAAAATATAGCTGTTAACATTAATTTTTATTGTAATGCTTTATATGTATTTGTTTATATCTTAATAATAACTAATTTTAAGTTTTTTTTTATAATATATGTTTTTTGTATTTATTAATTATTTTTTATAAAATTAAAAAACAGATTTGAATATGTATTTTATTTTATTTTAATGCTTTATATGTATTTGCTTATTTTTTCTTGTTAATATTTATTGTTAGAGCAACAATTTGTCTTTCTATATCTGGAGGCTTCTCCCAACAATAGACGATGCTCGGTCACTATTCCGGTGATGAAATTTGCCTTTGACTCGTCGAGATCACCTGCAAGAAAGACACTCTGATGCTTAAGTCAGTTCAAAATTCGATCCCATTTCCCTTCTATGAATCTTATATTTATAGGACAAAATATGTAAAGCAGTTAGTTGGTTCAAGCGAACCCTGGAATTGGGGGGGGGGGGGGGGAAGAAATAACTGAATTTCCCTCCAAAAATACCGACTTTGAATGTCTCGCTCAGGGGTCAGAGGCGAGGATCGCCTCTGATCCACATCTTCTGCCTTCGGAACTTCTACATGCCAAAACGTTCCGTTTTGAATATTTGATAAATGAGGAAAGGGTTTTTGGGCTGAATATTTTGGGCCCAACAGATGCCCCCTGGCCCAAGCTTCGGACAGGCGAGGCGTGCTAATCTGTTAGAATCTTTGGCCGACTCTTCAACACCAAAAAGTTCACCTAGAGCCGTCATTCTCCGTAAACCGAGGTAATCCGTAGGTGCATGATCATTTGATTACCTGAAAAGTTACACTTAATGTAAACACAGTTATCGAGTGAAGCGTTTGGTTTTGAATTTTACCATTCATTTAAATAGTTTTTATTTTATAATAATTCTCATTCAAATCTCCAAACTTTATTCCAATTTCCAGAGAGAAGCTCCGAAGAAACCCTAGAGATTTCCTTCAGTTCAACCCTTCGACAATCGTCTCATTCTGCGTAATAATGTCTTCTCGTTCATCTCCCAAGCCTCTGGATCGCGATGGATACAAGAATGCGTTCGAACGCATGCGCAAATCGTTCGACATTCCTGACAATGTCACGGTGAGGATGCTGAGCTTCAAGAATGGCGATTTAAGGACGTAGTGAAGCCTTCCGAGATCGTCATGAGTCTGAGACATGTCGAATGGCTCCGCTTCCCTCTCCCGGCTCTGCTTGTTCAGATAATTTCAAACTCCGGGGCTCACATTTCGCAATTTCTCCCAAATGCTATTCAGTCTATAGTTGGGGCTCAGATGATAGGGAGCCTCAAGAATGTCAACATCCAATCGGACGACATTTACGCGTGCTTCACCAAGTCTACGAACAAGGTGATAGAGGGAAAGCCTTGGAAAACCTTCTACCTCTCTCCCAAAAAGGATCGGACAATCTTCACCGATTTTGATAGCTCCCATCGAAATTGGGATAAATACTTCTTTGCTGTTGGAGGAGCGTGGTATCCTGAATTCCTGCCTCAGGAAATTTTTCCTTTGGCCAGGGTGTTTATAAAAGGTGAGTCACATTTTTCATTTTGTTCCTTATTGATTTTAATGTGAACTAATCATATCTGGATGATTATCTGCTAGTTTAACTCTGTGTATTACTGTTTTGGTTCTTTGCATCAGATTTTTCTTGGCCTCAGGTTAGTATGAGTCCTGAACGGCAGAGAATGCTGACAGAGAAGGGGCTTCTGCATGAATATAAGGAGAACGCCATTAGTATCAGGGGTGTGCTGAACCCCTACTGCATGCAAATTATGACTCGGCTTTGCTTCGTGGATCGAGTTGATCCTGGCGCTGTGCGAGTTAGATCGCAAAAGGGGGATATGACCCTTAGCAAAATCACAACAGCATGTGCGAAGCAGTGGGGGCTTTTATGAAGAAATCTCCTCCCACTCCCTCAACTCTGTCTCTGTCGAAGACCGAGTGTGAAAGGGCGTGTTCTGAGACTTACGCCGCATGCACCAAACGTCAAGGGGTCCCAGAAGGCAAAAACAAAGAGGGTTCTGGTCTAGCTCCTGCTGCAGAGTCATCCCCTGATAAGTCCAGCTTATCGTGTAGATCTTCTTGCATTCAAGGGCGATCGTCCACGCCTTCTGATGCTCTCCCAATTCAGCCTCTCCAACAAGTGCCTTTGCCTGTAGAGGCTTTAGGAAAAAGAAAGGAGCGTGAGGAATCCTCTGGCGAAGATTCAGACGACGCGAAGTGCATTTCGTCCAAGCTTCGGATCCCGAAAGGTTCTGTCTCCATTGCTCAAGGATCTCCCTTTCCAATCCCCAAACTTACCCCAGGTAAATTACCAACGGGCCAGGCTCTCTCGTTGTGCAAGAAGCCACGAGGATCTGCCCGCGTTGGGCATTTACCTAGGGCGTCTCCTACTTCACACGCAATTGGGTCTTCCTTGGCGGTAGGCTCAGAAGGGGTGGCTCATGCAGAGGGCGTTTCCTCTTCTCCGTCCGAATTATCAGGAGTGGTGACTGGAGATGGAGTGCAGGGTGGCTTACTAGTTGCGGTGAAGTCTCCTGTTGTCTGTATGAATCCGTCAGAGGCATTACCCACTGCTTCTGCTTTGGCTGAACGGTCTGACATTGGTCATAAGCGTGGCTGAGAGGGGAGACACCCTTCTTTTGCCTCTCGTAAGAACAAGCTTCTAGAGGATTCCTTCGGAGAGGGTTTTGAGTCTGCGGATACCCATCCTCTGCCAGTTGAGCCAAGTAAGACCGTTGTATTAGAAACTACCCCTGGGTGTCAGGAATCAGGGGCTGTCGAAGTAACAGGTGTTGACACTCTCAGTGTTGATGTTTCCTTATTACCGCCTGCCGCTTCTGAGTCTCATTCAGGAGATGTCATTGTTGTATCCCCGAAGGGTACTAGCACTTTTGAATCTCCTAGCGCTTTCTTGGAGCAGCTAACGTCTTCTGCCGTGCAGACGCCGGTGTACCTCCCAAGTGATTTGGGTGAAGATGATAACTTATTTATATGCCCTTCGAAGACGTATTCTTCTAGCGTGGGGACAATTGTGCTGGCGTCTGATAGCATTATGGTATCGACGTTAGCAGAAGGTGGGAAGCCAGCTGCCCCCGTTGCTTCTGCGGCTGCATCTGCAGGGGGAGAAGCAAGTGACAGAGCAGGAGTAGTGTCGGAATATGGCCCTTCTGCGTCTATTGAAGTTATGGAGGAAATGCTACGCATAAGCAGACCCCATCTACCTACAGAAGCAGTTGGATCCTTGAGCGGGCAAGGTGATTTGCTGCAGTAGGTATCAGACCACATCTGGATGGTAAGTTGGTAAAAAAAATCAGGCCTTGTTATATCTCGTGATATATGTATGATGTTATATTTAATAAGTGTTTTGTCACAGAGCTATGTATGCGCGTTTGCTGCAAGGCGGGAATATGCGGCAGCTATACAGAATGGCTCTAAACTAGCGGAGCAGATGGCGAAATTAGAAGAAGAGCGGGCAGGGAGAATGATGGCCGAGGCAAATCGGGACGTGCTTGTGGAAGCCATCAAGAAGTTGGAGGCAGAGATGGCAGAGGCAAAAAGGAGGGTGACTGCCACAGAGGAGAAGCTGGTGGGCACTGTTAGACTCGAAGTAGAGCGAGACAAACTGAAAGCTGACTTGGTGGATATGACCAATAAGTGGATGGAGAAAAATCAAGTCTGCGTTCAGCATGAAGCCCGCATGGAGAAGCTTAGCAGTATGATGAACGACCTTGAAGATGATATAGTGTCGTTGCAGACTGATAAGGAGATCTTATAAAAAGAGAAAAAAAGAGCTGGAGCGAAAGTCAAATGAGCTTGAGGCCAGCGCAGCGGACGCCAGGAAGCAGAAATTGGAGGCTGAACTTCATCTAGGGAAGAAGTTGAAGAAAGCAGAAGAGGCGGTGACCGAAGCCAAGAAGCAGTTGGAGGAGATGGCAGAGGTATGCGACTCTTCTTTTGTTATTGATGTATTAGAAAATTAATGGGCCCATAAAACACGTGTGTTGATTTCATAATGTTTTTGGTTTTACAGAGGGCAGCAGAGGCGGCGATTGAAGCCACAAAGGGCTGAGCCACCTGTGCCTCTGCGGCTATCCTTGCCAATTCCTCATTCTGTTTGTTGGCCTCTGCCAATTGTTGCTTCAATTGCCGGTTCTCAAGTTCCACAATAGGAACATACCGCTCAGGATTGTAATACATATCCTCATCCCTTGGTGGAGGAGGTGGTCCCCGGGAATCAGAAGACCCACTTCTCTCTTCAACATCCGGGTTCTCCATTGGCTGTTTTCCAGGACGTCTTGGGTAATTTTCTTCAGGTGTGTTCTGATTGTTAGTGGCAATGACTTTTCAGGGATGAATGCTTAAGGCTCTCAATGAAAGCACCAAACTGTTGACGCCGTTTTTCGTCAACAGTGAAAGAAGAGCACGTAAACAACAAACAGTAATGACCAAGTAAATTATAACAACACAAAACACGATTTTTACGTGGTTTAGCAGTTAAATCTGCCTAGTCCACGAGTCTCTGTTATTAAACTCAAGATTATCTCTAAAAATTCTTAAGAATGAATTCTTCAGAGTTTTTTCTCAAGGTTCAGAATTTCGGTCCATTACAATGGTGCATGACCTCTCTATTTATAGAGAAGGATGCAGAATACTCTCCCACATATTTTGGGTAGTTACTCTTTTTGATGTAAATAAAATAAAATGGCTTTAAATGCCTGCTATCCGATATAAAAAGGAAACGTCCTCTGAAGACCAGGGGCTAATAACTAATCGAATAATATCCCATGATTTTATGGGTTTTACAATAATAAACGCAGAACACGCCCCTTATAATCAACACTTATAGATATTCTAAGTCGTTATCATATATCTCCAAGGCCTTAATCTCCCAGATTTCTCATAAGCTTTCGAGCCAATGACATCTCCCGAGGTCACATGGCTTCGAGATCGTACGTATGTCAGGCTCGGAGCCCCTGATCCGAGGTCATTCCTGAGGAGAGATGCATCTCGGGAGCTACCCTTCGAGATCGTGAATATTTCGAGGCCATATCGAGTCTTGCAGGCTCGGTACTTAGTCCTGGAGCATACTTCAAACTTTACGAGTCCATTCGTTGCGAATCCAACTTTCGAGGTCATATTTAACATAGCTCGAAATCTGGGTATAACAATGAACTATGTGGTAGATTTTCCTTGCTGGACATTAGGCTCATTCCTTTTTGTTTATATGTGCAGGAAAATAGCTATAGTGGCGGGTAAGATTCATGGATGCTTGGGGAATGTGTATCGGTAATGAATGGATTCAAGGAGTCGAGAGTTCGATTTCGAGGATGTAGTCTTTTATTTATGGTTTATGTGTATTTTTCCGCACCTATTTATGTAATCTCTTTTCATTTCAATTAAGATATGTTTTCTTTTTAAAACAATGGGATCCCATATCCTGCTTTGAGTTTATGTAAGTTTATACATTGCTTTTTACAAGTTTTTAATAAAGTATGATCTTTTTCACTTGTAAGTTCTATTAAAGATTAGGGTCTATGTATAGTTTTCGTTATAGGGACTGTGACACTATAAAAGAGGTAATCATGAAGTACTATTTTCAAAGTATGGGGAAGTATAATAGCCATGAGACAAGTTTTTGGGAAACCGAAAAGACTTGATTGGACATGATTGGTTACTTTTTTCGAAGAGGCATGACGACTCTGACAAGTTTTATGGGGCATGCGAAGGGTTAGACACCTAAGTTTACTTTATGCTGGTCGCAGTAAAGTAAACTTGGGGGGCAAATGTTTACCCAAAAACGACTGCTGATGACGTGGCAATTATTTCTTGCATGTGATTGACGCGTGGCAGAGTCAAATAAGGAACTGCTGTTCGATGATTGACCAACTACGTATTGCTTCTCCCTATCTCACGTTTAGGTATGACCAGTCTGGTCATATAGTTCGAATTATTCCCTTATGGGATTGTATCTTGTAATAATTATATTATTTATTTCCTCTTTATTACCTTGATACACAGATATTAAGGAGGATTAAAGCCCAATGGCCCATGTAACCTCCCTTGAGCCTATACATATGCGTGAGATAGCTCAAGGAAGGGACTTTTGGTTTTTTGATTTATGATCTTGGCATCTTTTTCCCGAATATTGAGAGAGAACTGTAGTGTGATTATTGATCATCTTATTGTATTTCTCCCAAGGTTTATGAAACTCAAGAACCCGAGTTCTTTGATCACGGCATTAAGACTCAATATTAATAATAGCACTAAGTGGAAGTAGGTCATTACCGTTCTTTGGGGCCGAACCACTATAAATCGTTGTTGTCTTCTTCTTCTTCTCCATTAAATTAAACTCTTAATCATCATCTCATTTCTTATCGTATCTTTGACTCCGTGTCGTTGGCCAAATCGAGGGTCAACAAAATTATTTAATTAGATAATATTATATCAAACTTTTATTATTTAATTAATTAAATTAATAAAAAATAAATGATTATTTATTTAATTATTTATTCATAATTTTTTAATTTGTAATAATAATAATAATAATTTTACAAATGAATTATTATTTGACTTTTAGACTAATTTTTTTTTAAATAATTAGATAAATTTTATTAATCTTTATCATTCATTATTTTATTAATAATATTTTAAACTTATCATTTCTGTGTCGATATCCCTATAATTGATGGTTGTAGTCAACAACCATCAATCATAAGCATACCGGGAAAAAGAAAATAAATTAACTTCTAATTAATTTTTTTGTTCTATTTTTACAAATTATAATTATAATAATTTAAAAAATTAATTATTGTTCTATTTTTGTGAAGCATGTTCAATGCAAGAGGTTTTTTTTTTTTTTTTTTTTTTTTTCAGGTAGTAGAGGACAAAATCTAAAATCTTTGTGTCAATCCTCTCAAATATTAGTCTTTTTGCTAAAGTTTTTATTTCAAAAGCAAAAAAGTTTTTTAAAAAAAAAATAATGATGGACTTTAAACATTAATCACAAGAAATGTGACATAATTTTTTTTCGATTTTAAAATGTTGTAAATAAAATACCAAATTTTAAAAAGAAAATGTTTTAGAAATATGTGACATTGTTTTTGTAAAGAAGCCTTCTAAATTTTCAATAAATCCAAACAAACAGAGATCATTATCAGCATTAAAAAAACTATTCCAAATAAATAGAGACTAAGAACACAAAGCCAAAACAGAGAATTGTCCACATGATGCAAAAAAGACAAATTCATCATTAAAAAATACTAACAAGTAACAATAATTCAGCAACAAAGTACCAAATATAAAATCTAAAATCAAAATACATCAACAATCAGTGACAGTAGTCCGAAATATCGATATCAACATAAATCATAAAAAATACCTCTGAGCCACCAAGCCAATAGTCCGAAATTTCTAATGCCACCAAGTGTAATCCGAAAATGATAGCCACCAGGACCAATCACAAAAGAGTCACTGCCAAAACCAAAGTTATATATGTCACTGATTTCTTATTTCAAGATACATTGGGAATAAGAAAATCAGTAACTCAAAGCGCAGAACATGATTAGTGTAGGCCATCAAAATGGAGGAAAAATAATTGTTGCTGATGAGCAAAGAAAAATCAGTTTGAAGGAAATAAATCAAGACATAAGAAGACCAGAAAACACACAATTAAAGGTCCAAAGTAATTCCAATATCGTTTATCAACTTTAATGCTTCTCTTTCTCCAATGTAATTACCAAAAGTTCCAAGCAAACTTAGCCAAGTGATAAGCCATATAGATATAGTATTAGCAATCAGCATATAGATGAGAAGCTATAGTACATTTCTCTGTTATTTTTACTTGTCTATAGTTCCTACATTAGGAACAAGAATCTATTAGAAAAGTGAGTTGTTAAGATAGATAATGGTGGTGCTTAATTTAAATGGTATGCAAATCTAAACAGTTCAATTAGGTAGACTTTATTAAAACCGAACTCCTGAATTCACAAGTTCCAATGTATTTATTAGAAATTATGGACTATATTTACAAACAAATGAGGAAAAATTTTGGTGGTCTTTGCATATATTTATCAACATATATATTCTTCAGTTTGACTCAGTACATCTCTAAATCCATTTGCTTGCCAGGGATTCTCCTAACCTCAAAATAAATCTCTGAATAGCTTAAAACCAATTATGCTACATGACTCAAAGAATCAGAAAAATATCATCATACATATCAAATGATATGAATTGGTAATTTGGGGTTATAGCCTATAATCTTCTGTAACCTCCAAGCACAGAAATGAAAAAATCACTACTGGTTTGGGTTCTTTTCTTATTAGTCTAAGCACAATATATTTCTAATGCATGAAGAATTATAATTGCTTACTAGTTTTCAGTTTTCACTACTTTAAGAAATAGAATTAAATATAATAATAATAATAATAATAATAATAATATATACTCGGCAGGCAATAGAATTTGATATCTTTGAAGAAAATAAGAAATCAGTGACTCTTTTGTGACATTAATTTATTAAACATACGATACATTCAGAATTTTCTTCCCCAATCCCGACTGATAATAAAACCGCTCTAAGATATATATATATATATACATATATATAACCAAAAACAAACATGTGGAATGGAGAAGAGACAGAGGTTTGCTGTGCAGTCGAAGGTTTACTGTGTAGAAGAGAAGACAGAGAAGAAAAGAACAGAATAGACGCGAAGAAGAAAGGTGCGGTGCCAAGTTTTAACCTCTGCATAAGCATTAGCGGCGGGACCCGCCGATAATAATATTATTAGTGTTAGAATTTTATATGGACTAATATAATTACAAACATAATTCCATTATCACAATCATTTTCTAGAGTGCCTACGAATAGTTAAAGACCATAATGGGATGGTTAATATTAATCTAATTGCAATTGAGGCACATGGTAGCACCCTAAAGACTATAGGTTGGCCCATTAAATCATAGTCCACCATATCTGATAATATAAGCCCAATAGGCCCAATATACCCCTTAGGGTAAGAAGGCATATGAGACATATATATTGAATATATATGTTGTTGGGAAAAAATACTGTGGCATATGGTTTGGTAAGGGTTGCTCTCCATAAGATCTCTCTTGTATTGTTTTCTAATATTGTCTTGTGTAGATCGTGAGAGATTCAAGGATGAACATTGGAGACTCAATGTCAGGTATGTTTCATCTCTATATATTCAATTCAATGCTCTAAATAAAAAGTGTTCCTGGATTATTGTATGAGCATGCTATGTTGATTTAAATCAGATTTATGAATTTATGCTCATAATATTATTTATAAATAACAATTGGTATCAAGAGCCAGGTCTTTTGATTTTAGAGCTTATTGTCAAATACCCCAATTTTTTGTCAATTTTTTTTTACAATGAAATTTTGAATTGGGCTGTGAAGAAAATTAGTATATTAATCATCAATGGGTTCAGACTATTTTTTTACAAAATTTTGGGGAAATTTTTTGAGTGTTTTCGGCCATGGATAACAATTTTTTCCAAAAAAAAAAAAAAAATTTCATAGATAAAAGTATATATAATTGTTGATTTTGAGAGTTTTTTAACCCAAATGGAGGCCGGAAATTGAAAGAGGATGAGATGTGGAGCAAAACCCCTAAAAAAGAGTCGGATTTGGTGGCCGGAGATGGTCTATACGACCGGGTCACGAACCGGGTCGCGTAGACCCGAGATGCAGACCCACGGGTCAAAACTGGGTGACAGGGACGATAAAAACGACATGTCGTTTTGCCTCTGTCAGGCAAAAACGACATGTCGTTCGTACGGACGACACGTCGTTTTGACGTGCGAAGGTCGATTTTTATAGTGACAAACGACAAGTCGTTTTTGGTAAACTACAAGTCGTTTTTGGTAAACTACATGTCGTTTTTGTTAAACTACATGTCGTTTTTTGTTAAACTACATGTCGTTTTTTGGTAAACTACATGTCGTTTTTCGAAATTAAAAAAAAAAAAAAATTGGGGCGCGTGGGGGCGCGTGAGGTGTCCTTTTTGGCCAAATTTTTACCATTTCACTCCTATTCTTACACCCTATTTTATATATGTTTATGCACAAGATTAACCCATGAATTCTATTCATAATTGTATTTGTATTTAATCTTTTGTGGCATAAATCTTATTATATATTGTCAACAATTATTATTTATTTTCTTGCCTGTCGTAAGAATAAGCATGTGAATTGTTTGGTAATGAGGAACATTTAAATATTAATTTATTTAAATTTTGTATCATCCTCCAAATTTGCATTAAGATCCATACAAGTAATTACTTATCCTATCGATAATAATTGCTTGCTAAGGATGCTTAATATGGTGAATAAAATTTATTAAATATTATGAATCACCATTTATCTATCCTTTCGATAGTAAATTAATGTATTTGATTATAATGTTTAATAGATTGTTCTTACCTGTGTATGAGTTCTATTTTGTGTGTTTGTCTAAGAACTCTAGCATACATAATGATCATTTGTTATTTTGCGATCATATATTGATGAGAAAAGAGCACAAATGACATGGTTTATCATAACATGTATTTAATAGTTATTGCTCTTGTTTCTCATTCAGCTGTAAGCATTCCTAGATCTCCTGCCGTCTTGACGCTGAATGCAACCAACCACAAGCAGTGGATTGAAAATATCACGATGAACTTGACCTTCATGAAAGTGGACTTGGTCTTGAGAATTGATGCACCATCTAAGCCTGCTGATGATGCTACTGAGAAGGATAAGAAATCTTACGAGGACTGGGAACACTCCAATCGTTGTTGCTTGATGCTTATGAGATATCACATGGAAGAATCCATTCGTGATAGTATTCCCAAGTCTGAGAATGCAAAGGATTTTCTTGCTGCCATTAAGGAAAAGTATAAGAAATTCTCAAAGAATGAGAAGAGTGAACACTTGAACATGCTGCATCACACTGTTTACGATGGTTCAGGTGACATCAGGGCTCACATTGACAAGCTCATGGGCCACTATCATAAACTTAAGGCCATGGATATGGACCTTGGTGAGGATTACATGGTGTGGTTAGTGATGGAGAGTATTCCATCTCAGTTTGATTCAATCAGATCAAGCTACAATGCTCAGAAGGAGCAATGGACTGTTGGGGAGATGTCTGCTATTCTTGCCAAGGAAGAGGAGGACATGAGAAAAGGTAGGGCAAGAAGTATCTCCATGGTGACGAACCCAAACAATCCTCACAAGAGAAAGTTCACTTCCAACAACTCTAGTGACCAAAAGCATCCTAAGAAGAAAGCCAACCATCCTAAGGGAAATGGGCAAGCTAGCTCATCTTCAACTGGTCATAAGAATGGGTTTTTCAAAGGGAAGTGCAACTTTTGTCAATGCTTTGGGCATAAGAAAGCTGATTGTCGAAAGCTCAAAGGTCACTTAGAGAAGAAAGGTAATTGTCTTGTGATGGTTTGTTTAGAGTCCAATATTATTGATGTGCCCTCAAACACTTGGTGGTTAGATACTGGAGCTACAATTCATGTTACTAATTCCTTGCAAGCAGTGACAAACCAAAGAAGACTGAGTAGGTTGGAGGAGCATGTATACATGGGAGACGATACTAAAGTCAGAGTTGAATTTTTTGGGACTGTCAGACTGCAGCTAAATACTGGGCATTTTTTGGAGTTGCATGATGTTGCTTATTTACCCTCTATTAGGAGGAATTTGATTTCTGTATCTATTTTGGATAGACTAGGTTATAGTCTTCATTTTGGATCTGGAAAACTGACTTTGTATTGTGACTCTATGTTGGTTGGAAATGGAACTTTATGTGGAAACTTATATAAGCTTGATTTACATGATGTTGTTCCCGTTACTTCTACTTCTTCTTGTTCTTCTTCTCTTAATGCTATTGTTGGGTCAAAACGTGCAAGATCAGATTTGAAATCTTCTATGCTTTGGCATAAACGTTTAGGCCATATTTCTAGAGATAGAATGGAGAGATTGGTGAAGGATGGTGTACTTCAGGATCTTGATTTCTCTGATTTCACTGCCTGTGTTGATTGTATAAAAGGAAAGTTGACTGCCAAGGTTAGAAAGAGCAAGTCAGACAGGTGCACAGATGTATTGGACACTATTCATACTGATATTTGTGGGCCTTTTGTTCCACCTGCTATGGGTGGTTATAGATACTTTATCACCTTCATTGATGATTTTTCCCGGTATGGTCATGTTGAGCTCATTCGTGAAAAATCTGAATCTTTGGATGCTTTTAAGATTTTCAAGACGAATGTTGAGCTTCAAAAGGGAAAGAAGATTAAAATTGTCAACTCTGATAGAGGTGGAGAGTATTATGGACGTTATGATGAAACTGGAAGGAACCCCGGGCCTTTTGCCAAATACTTGCAGGAATGTGGTATTGATGCAAGATATACAATGCCAGGGACATCCCAACAGAATGGAATTGCTGAAAGGAGAAATCGCACTCTTCTTGACATGGTGCGATGTATGTTGATTCATTCTAGCTTGCCAGATTTTTTATGGGGTGAGGCATTAAAAACTGCAGCTTATATCTTGAATCAAGTGCTTAGCAAGTCTGTCCCAAAGACGCCTTATGAGCTATGGTCAAGTAAGAAACCAAGCTTGCGTCATTTTCATGTTTGGGGTTGCAAAGTAGAAGTGAGGCCCTATAATCCACAATCTAAGAAACTTGATCCGAAGACCATTAGTGGATATTTTGTGGGCTACACCATTGGATCAAGGGGTTCCAGATTTTATTGCCCATCTCACACCACCAGGGTTATAGAATCAGATAGGGCTGTCTATTTTGAGGATGAATTTGGTTCAAGTCAGGGGTCAAGAGAAATTGTTTTCAGGGAAGAACGTATTTTTGTCCCTGTACCTGTCGCTTCCGCTTCTATTGATGACCCTGTGATTGAACAGATTCCGGCAGAAACTCATGATGAACCTCAAAATCAAGAACAAGGTGAAAATCTTGATATTGGGGATGATGAAGCTATGATGAGAAGATCACAGAGAACCCGCAGGTCTGCTATTCCTAATGACTACCTTGTCTATTTACAGGAACACGAGTTTGATGTCGGAGACACTTTTGAGCCAGTCACCTATCAAGAAGCTATGAATAGTCCTCAATCTGTGTTGTGGATGGATGCAATGAAAGATGAGTTGAATTCTATGTCACAAAATGAAGTTTGGGAGTTGGTTGAATTACCCAAAGGTTGCAGACCCATTGGATGCAAATGGGTGTATAAGATTAAACGTGACTCCAATGGGCAAGTGGAAAGGTATAAGGCTAGGCTTGTGGCTAAGGGCTATAGCCAGAGAGAAGGTATTGATTTCAAAGAAACATTTTCACCTGTTTCCACCAAAGATTCGTTGCGAATCATTATGGCTATAGTTGCTTATTTTGATCTAGAACTCAATCAAATGGATGTGAGGACTGCCTTCTTGAATTGAGATTTATTTGAAGATGTTTACATGACTCAACCTATTGGTTTTGAGAAGTCTGGCAAAAAACACATGGTTTGCAAGCTCAAAAAGTCTATCTATGGGCTTAAACAAGCATCAAGGCAGTGGTATCTCAAGTTCGATATGATTGTCTCTGCAAATGGCTTCAAGGAGAATGTAGTAGATCAATGTATATACATGAAGGTCAGTGGGAGCAGCTATATTTTTCTAGTATTGTATGTTGATGACATCCTGCTTGCATCTAATAATTCTTATCTGTTGTCTGAGACAAAACAACTTTTGTCTAGCCATTTTGATATGAAGGATCTTGGCGAGGCTTCCTATGTGCTTGGGATTCAGATTCTTCGAGATAGGGCTAATGGTATTCTTCGTTTGTCTCAGAAGACTTACATTGATCGGATCTTGAAAAGATTCAATATGCATACATGTTCTCCTGGGAAGGCACCGATAGTGAAGGGTGATAAGTTCTCAAAGGCCCAATGTCCACAAAATGATAAAGAGAGAGATGAAATGAAAGTCATTCCTTATGCGTCATTGGTTGGTAGCTTGATGTATGCTCAAGTATGCACACGCCCTGATATTGCTTTTGTTGTCAGCGTGTTGGGTAGATACTTGAGTGATCCTGGTCTTAGCCATTGGAAAGCGGCTAAGAAAGTCATGAGGTATCTTCAGGGTACAAAGGATCATATGTTGACTTATCGGCGAGCTGACACTCTTGATATAGTTGGGTTCAGTGACGCCGATTATGCTGGATGCGTGGATGATAAAAAGTCCACTTCAGGCTACATTTATATGATGGCTGGAGGAGCTGTTTCAGGGAAAAGTGTCAAGCAGACACTCACAGCTTCTTCTACGATGGAGGCTGAATATATGGCGTATTATGAGGCTACTTGTCAAGCAATATGGCTGCGGAATTTCATTTCAGCTTTGAATGTTGTAGACTCTATTTCGAGGCCACTGAAATTGTATTGTGACAACTCCGCAGCAGTAGCTTTCTCTAAGAACACTAGGAGTACTTCTCGCTCAAAGCATATTGATATAAAGTACTATTTTGTTAAAGAGAAAGTCGCTGAGTCTCTTATTTCTATTGAGTACACGCCTACCACTAGCATGTTGGCAGACCCACTAACGAAAGGCTTACCCATATGTGTTTTTTTGGAGCATGTTGCTCGGATGGGATTGTTAGGAGCCTAGCTTGTTGAGCTCGGTGGGAGTTTTGTTATTATGTATCAAACATGCTAGTATTTTGTATGGATTGCTTATAGCTTGTGTTTTGTTATGAACATGCATAATGATAATTGAAGTCACTTCTTATTGTTGCTGTTACGTATATATGTTTATATAAATATATACTATTGTTCACCGAAGTGACAGGTACAAAAGGAGATGAATGCGCATAGTCTCAAAATTAATGTACCACATGCATGTTTGGTTTAATGATTGTTATTGTTCTTTGAATGTCTTCAAGACCGAATCATAAATAATATATGTATCCTATCGATATGATATTATATATGATTTATTAGACTGTCTTTTGTAATGGACAACATTATGGTGGTTTGATTATATTGTCCAAGTGGGAGAATGTTAGAATTTTATATGGACTAATATAATTACAAACATAATTCCATTATCACAATCATTTTCTAGAGTGCCTACGAATAGTTAAAGACCATAATGGGATGGTTAAATATTAATCTAATTGCAATTGAGGCACATGGTAGCACCCTAAAGACTATAGGTTGGCCCATTAAATCATAGTCCACCATATCTGATAATATAAGCCCAATAGGCCCAATATACCCCTTAGGGTAAGAAGGCATATGAGACATATATATTGAATATATATGTTGTTGGGAAAAAATACTGTGGCATATGGTTTGGTAAGGGTTGCTCTCCATAAGATCTCTCTTGTATTGTTTTCTAATATTGTCTTGTGTAGATCGTGAGAGATTCAAGGATGAACATTGGAGACTCAATGTCAGGTATGTTTCATCTCTATATATTCAATTCAATGCTCTAAATAAAAAGTGTTCCTGGATTATTGTATGAGCATGCTATGTTGATTTAAATCAGATTTATGAATTTATGCTCATAATATTATTTATAAATAACAATTAGCAGCTGGTAGCCCACCTTTAATAAAGGCAATTACCCGCCGCTAACACTATTAGCGGCGGATAGTCTGCCTCTAATACAGGTGATTATCCGTTGCTAATAAATCTTAAAAACTTTTCCCGGGCATTTAATTTGGTATATTTGCGGCGGAGTACGCCACTAATAGTGGTAAAGTCCGTTGCTAATATATTTTTTTTATATTTTTTTAAATACTCACTCATTATTAGTGGCGGACTCCCAAGTCCGCCTCTAATAGACTGTACAATACAGGCGGACTTGGTCCGGCGCTAATACTTATGCCGCTAATAGTCTTCATTCTTGTAGTCCTTTGACCAAAATTTTTAACCCTAAATTATTAATCACACTTATGCCTCAATAAACTCATGTCTAACACTGTATAGTCCTTAACCATTCCAGCTAGGACATCCCTTTTACTTTTTCCAACTGTGGGTCACTCAACTGTTTTTTTCGTTGATTCTCTCTAAAAGAGTAAACTGTTTGGGATGAAGAAGGATACGAAGATACTTATATATATCACAAAGGGCAAATAATATTATAGTAAATTACACAAAGTACGTTGCTCAAGTAAGGACTTTTTCTTTTTGAAAATCATACTAAGGACTCTTGATTATCTTCTCATCACTATGCATAACATATTTTAAGTTTTATTGTTTCCTTCTGCATTTTTATTGGCTGACAAATGAGAAATTGATTATTAAAGAATTATATCTTATTAGTTTTCCTTGTCCTTACTCTTTCGTTTGAGTATGTTATAATCAAATGAAAGCTGTAAAACGTTTTGTTTTGTATTCATTTGATCCCCATATCTAGAGATTAATTACTCATCTTTTGAACAAACCTAACCACCGGATTATATTTTAAAGGAATATAATTTAGACATCTAACATCATTATAAACTAACACAACTATTTATTATTATTTGACAAAACTTATATATATATATATATATATGGAAGACTTCTCAATGGTTGGTATAACAAGTCACCAATAGATACATATTTTTTTCTACATTAATTTCGAATTTAGTTATTTTTTTTGCCATAATTAATGTTGTTTTGCAACCAATGAGAGATAATATCTCAAGGACTACTTCGATGGATAGACAGGTCCAGGAGAAGCAGATTTCAGAAGAAAGTTCTGGCTGCCTCAGTTGCCTCGTTGGTTTATCACTTATGGCAGGCTAGAAATTCCAAACTCTGGCATTCAAGCATTATTTCCCCCACGTTGTTAGTTCAGGAAGCCAAATGGCAACTTAAAACTAGGATAACATGTATAATGCCTAAGCAAATAGATCAAGTTGATAGGGAATGGTTTGAATTTTTATAGCTTTGAGTTTTTATAGATTTGTTTCTACATTGTATAGAGAACGGGCCTTATTTCAATAGGTGCCTTTAGGTTGTAAATTTGTAATGGAGTAATGAATAGCTGCTGATTCATAAAAAAAAAAAAGAGATATAATATCTATATTTAGAAATTGACATGCATTTGAAAAATAAAAAGTTTACAATATTATATTTTCATAATAAATGCACGTTTTCTATCAGGTAACCCTTTAAAAAACTTGAAAAAAGTCAAAATTTATTTTTAGAAATATTAATTAACAACTATAAATATGGACCATATTGATCTTAATCTAATGATTAATATTAAAGTAACCATTCATGGGTAGTAACCATTAAGAGTGCACCCATATATGTATATATATATTTGGAAAAAGGCAAGTTTAGTCTTGTATTTTTTTTTTGAATATGTATCCCCTGTATTGTATTATTATTAAATGACAATTCAAACATAGTGTTTTACAAAATGGATAAAAATAATACCCTAAACCAAATTTTAGTAAAAATATCTTCAATTACAAAGATCAATTCTTAGGTTCAGAGAAGCGGGGAAGGTGGTCGAGGAGTTGAGAAATAAATACTATATTTGAAAATATTTTGACCAAAATTGGGTCCATGATACTATTTTGATTAATTTTACTTGTCATTTAACAAAACACAAAAGACGATTGCATATTCGAAAAAAAACACAGGAGCCAAGCTTGTATTTTTTATACAATAAGGATTTAACCACTCACTCTCTCAGACACTTACACCCAGCCACTTGAGTTTGCCTCAAGTTCATATATATAAATATATTATTATTGTTATTAGTTACACATATATATGGTTAATTTCATCTAATTGCCAAAGAAATCATTGATGAATGATCAATAATTTAACTATAAATTTGGCTAAAATTATACTTAGTTGATATATATTGACACAAATAAGATGGACTATAAATTATTAGTATAACCCAAAATTAAAAATAATAGTGCAAAGTTATTGTGTGCATATATATATATATACATATTTGTGATTTGTATATGTCTCTTATTACGAGTATTTCTATGAGTTGCCATATGGTGTCCAATACTATTTTAATAAATTAATTGGTGCAGTTTAATATTTCATCCCATATATATTTAAGTGATATTTGACATTATTGGTGCCCTATTTAATAATATTCTAATATTATATATCAAACATTCAACATTGGCCTAGCTTTGAATTTTTGCGCATTTTTGTACCTTAATACCAATTACATGATTTAGATTGATAATTATATTCTTAAACTTGATAGTAATGTCACCTTAATTGACCTATACAATTACTTCTTCATTATTCATACCTTAGATAAGATGCAAACCTCTTACGAATCAAATTATTTACAACTATAATATTGTGTATTACATTGTTTATCTTCTAAAATTAGAGTTAAGTTAGGCATCTCTTTCATCATGTCATTTCAGTTTATTATGTCGCCTTATACAAGTTTCGATTATTAATTAATTAATTAACATAATAAAGAGACTGTATACACAGGCCCCACTTGAAGAAGAAGTCACAAAGTTAATTATGATCTTAATTAGGGTTTTCACCTAACTAGCTATATAAAACACACGTGGTAGTCTTCATGGTTTCACCAAGTAATATTGTCAATTATATATAGTTGGTGTTAAATAAAGAAGGCAAAACATGGTCTGGTCCTCAATATTATGCAACGGGCCGAGGCTCACTTCTCTCATGGAATAGCTGATAATCTTGATGATCCTAAGTACACACACTACAAGTACTGGTCAAATCCACTTGAAACCAAGTAAGTTCACATTACCTATCATAACCATTTTGAAATCAATTGAAGCACAAAACCTTATAAATGTCTGTTACAGGTTACCTCATGCTCCTGATATGGAGATTTACTCTCTCTATGGAGTTGGAATCCCTACAGAAAGATCATACGTGTATAAAATGTCTCCTTCAAGCAAGTGCAAGAGCATTCCATTTCGAATAGATAGCTCGGCCGATGGCCAAGCAGACAGCTGCCTAAAGAATGGAGTATACTTTGTGGATGGCGATGAGAGTGTTCCGGTTTTGAGTGCAGGCTTCATGTGTGCCAAAGGGTGGCGAGGAAAGACTAGATTCAACCCGTCCGGCATAGCTACTTACATAAGAGAGTACCGACACAAAGCGCCATCGAGCCTGCTGCAGGGCAGGGGTTTGGAGAGTGGTGCACATGTTGACATCATGGGAAATGTTGCTTTGATTGAAGATGTTTTGAGGGTGGCTGCTGGAGCCAGTGGCAAAGATATTGGAGGCGACCGCATACATTCGGATATCATGAAAATGTCTCAGAGAATAAATCTTCAGCTGTGATTATTATGAATGATAATCATCACTAGAAGATGATGATGAAGTTTGAGGAGGGAGTGAAAGAAGTTCCAATGGACTTTGAGGCTGCTAATAATGAGGCTGCTGCTATGCTGCTCAGAAGAGAAAAAACAAGTGTTCAAAGTGATCAGAGTATGAGAATAGAAAGGCATAAGTATTTCACTCTAGCTAGCAATTCAGTTGGTTTTTTTTATTTGTAATTTTCTATATATGAACAAATTACCAATGTGCTGTTAGATTGGCTCAAGCTAACAAAGGATTTTATAACTGCTTGTGCATTTTAAGATTCTGCTTTTATTTTATTATTTCCCCCTAAAAATTTGTATATAAAAGAAAAAAAAAGATAAAAAGTAGTATCAATTAATTATTGATACTATATTGTACAAGTGATTTGAGAATTAATGCTTATGATATAGTTCAGCATAAATGGTGAGACTGATATATATATACTAGATAGTCTGCTCATGCTCAATTTTGACATGTGGGCTTTGAATTGGGCTGTCTTATTGGCTGATCATGAATTAGCAGGCCCATTTGGGCCACACTATAATGATATTAAAAACTATTGACAAAAATAAATTGCTCATTGAATATGGAGGAGATACTATCTTTCTAATGGGGATCGATGAACGAACTTTTAATTTTTTTGGGAAATTAACATAAAGAATATTTAATGTGATAATTGTGGATTAATTTAGTAATAGAATAAATCTTAAAAAAATAATGATAATAAGGGAGAATCCTCTAAATTATAATTAGTTACTTTATTTTGGGTTTCAAACAATTTCCAAAAGGGTTTATATTTGTTTGGACTCTGTATTTTTTTTCCATTACCTGTTTTAGACCCTGTGTTTTGATAAATTATTTTTTAGACCCTATATTTTGTAAAATGGTTAAAATAGAACCCTAAACTCGATTTTGGTCAATGTTTTTTCAACTAAAATCACAAATAATTTACCAAACTAACAATTCAGAACAAAAATAAAACCATTATGCTTAAAAACTGTATTGTTATATTCAATTTTTTTCTTTATCAAAATTGAGTTTAGGGTTCTATTTTAACAATTTTACGAAATATAGGATCTAAAAAATAATTTGTCAAAACACAGAGTTCAAACAGATAATAGAAAAAAACACAAAGTCTAAAAAGGTATAAACCCAAAATAATTGTTTGGCAACTTACTTTCTTATGAATTGACAAATAACTTGTGATTAAATGAAAAATGGAAATAATATCTAACATTTTATAATCCAACATGCCATATGGATCACCTACTGCAATGAAAAAAATTGAGACTTTTTTTTTTTTTGGCTGAAGATGTAAAACTTGAGACTCGTTACATTACACCTTTTAAATCACATGATAACACTCAACTACTCTTTAATATTAAATTCAAACAAATAGCATGTTAAGAAAAGTTTATAATAGTTAATCCTAATTTTGTATTTTATCAAGTGAATCAACAATTTGCAATGATTAATAAAAAGTCACCATCATTAATAATGAAAACTTAACCCACTTAAAAACACAGTACATCGATCAATTATTATTTTTACAACAAATTGTGAGTGGATGAAAAACCATTGATAATAATAATAATACTAATTTTTTTTATTATAAATAAGTTTTAGTAGTATTAGTAAGTTAAATATTTAGCAGCTTTTATTGGTATTTTTTTTAAACATTACTTATATATATAATTAGATACATTTCAATTCACTACTAATTATATTATGTTGACACTCCAAGTCAAGCACCGCCCACCTGTAGAGAGACTTTAAGAGACTACTTATTTGATATTTGCACTTCTATGCTAATTGCACATAGTTGACTCGATTTTTCGTCAACTATTATCAAAATAATTAAGGAGTTTTATGTCCGTAAAACAAATGGGATATTACCATAACTATTGCGAATGACTGGTAAATAAGTAAATAAAGACAATAATTATAGTGGTTTGACTTTAATGAGACCTACGTTCACTACAATTGATTTTATGTTGAAGAACACACAAGAACAGTTACACAGAGAGCTCGATGCTTTTTCCGATCTTGAGATTACAGAGATTACTCAAAAAATGCTTATGCTCTCTCTCAAATGGCTAAAATTCGAACCCTTGTCCAGAGTTGGATCGTCCCCTTTTATAGCTAGGGGATAGCTACTCCCTCAAGCTGTTGTGAGATTTTCAATGTGCAAGTATACACAATTGTAGACAAGTAATAATATAGTTAATAAATATAGTATCGTCCCACATAGATTGTTTATTAATTACCAATAATTAACTTCCTAATTTTATTTAGCCACTAAAACTTGGATTCAAGAATATCAAGAACAAAAGAAAGAATTAACAAAAAACTAGCAATTAAAAAATAACAAAAACCAATAAAAGCGAATTAATTCAATGGATGTAAAGTTAGGATATTTAATTTCATCATCTTTCCAATACAATTTCCATTGTTCTTTCTTGTATTGTGATAGCGGAACACAAAAACAATTTATATTCGTATTAGGATATATAAATCTCTAAACCTATATACGAACTTTCTACATCGATCTTTGGGATAAATTCCAAACATAAAACAAACATTAAGAATATAAATCCTAAAAACTACACAAACTATACAGGGACTCTCGTCCTATATCGAAATTTATGTGTATTAAATTATATCATATTTAACTCTCACCTCTCAGATTTTAAATTAATTAATAAATAATGCAAATAACGACGTCAAATTATTCACATCTATTAAACACAAATTAAATAGATCACAATGAAGAAAAAAAAAAGAAATCATCGAAATTGCATTAACTAATAATAAAGTTTCAAGATACTACATTAAAAACCCTAGAAACTAACTTGGTTCATAATCATAATGTTAACATCCATTAAACTAAAATCAAACATAATTAAAAAATGAACGAAGAAAGAAAAAAAACTCTAAAAAGCGATCCAATCCTCACCAATGAGATTCCAGCCGTCCTCTCCAAGTCTAGGGCTCTGATAATCTTGGTTATTTTAATGAAAATCACAATCAAATATAAAACCCTACGTTTCCCAAGGTGAAATGACAAAAATGCCCTTATTGAACATTTTGCAGAAATCCTTTTTTAGCATAGTAATGCGATCACGCTACCTCATTGCAAAGCCAGTTTTCGCCTGAATTTTATCATTTTGTTGATTTTTCATCTTTTTTGTTCCAAAGCGTCATGAGTCCTTCAAAACAAGCATAAAATAGAACACAATAACTCTAATTAACTAAAATACTACCTAAAAATACACACTAAAACGAGTCTAAAACTCGTTTATCACATGCCGACTCGAAAACTCTTCAGGAAATCCAAAGTAGAGATGGGTGGTCAGCGTGGGATATTCTACTTTGGGAAGAGAAGCAATTTAGTAATGCAATATGGTCTCTGGGTGCATTTGGAAAGTCACCCTGTAATTGGAATTGGGTGTAACTCGAAATAATTACTTAATTTGGCGTATTTGTTTGACCATGTAATTACACAGTAATCATGTAATTTGAGGTAATTGAAGAATCTCAATTACATTAATTCTCCAATTCTCATAGCCCCACATGAGAATTGGGTGAAATTACACTGTATAATTACTTATTACTGTCGTTTTAAAATAATATTTATTACATAATATGCTTTTTTTGTGTAATTACTAACTATTTTGCTAAATATAACAATAGTAATTCATAAATAATTACCATTTGACATCCAAACACATATTGTATTTTAATATATGAAGTAATTACTCAAATATATAATTACTACTCTAGTAATTACACAATTATTTCTAAACACGCTCTCAATGTTAATACCATCTAGCAGCTATGATTCTTTTCATGAAGACGAACACAACAGTTACCATATAAATATTGGGTACGTAATTACTTTCAATAATCATTCAAATATTATTATTATATTATTCTTCTTCTTGTGTGTACTAGAAACGGCAACTCTGGTTAGTGGGGATTTACCATTGTTAATTAATTAATATATAATTTATTATTATTACCTAAAGTTAGTTAAATAATTTGTCTACAACATCTTGTAAATTATTTATTATACTTTATAGTGTCTTCCCAGTCAAGCTTAATTAGATTTACTACCTTCTTAATCACACTTCAAAACATGTAAAGCATAAAGTGAAAATTTTATAATATTGTCCTTCATTCGAAGTATATATATTAAACGTTAAGGTCATGGCAACAGGTAACATCGACGATTTTGTGGAGGATCTGGTAAGATGATGAGTGGGCTCTGAAATAATTTGTTTGAAATTGTCGCTGCAAAATAGTACTTTAAATGTTGAAAAAATAGCTTAACTTTTTTTTTAGGCGAGAATTCCGTGATTTATTATAAAAATAAACAAAATAGATTATAATTTAATTAATAAGGGCGTGTTTGAAAACAACCGTGGTAGTAATTACATATGAGTAATTACACTGTATTTTAAAATGCAAATTGTGTTTGGATGTCAAGTGATAATTATTTATGAATTTCTATTGTCATGTTTGATAAAACAGTTAATAATTACATATAAAAATAATATTATATAATAAATACTATTTAAAATGAGTAATGAGATATGCACTCAAAATATACACCCAAAAGTTACACACAGTGACGTGCCAGTTTAACCTAACCAATCACATTTATTAAGACTGGGACCCACTATTTTAAAAAGCAGTGACACGTCACTGTGTGTAATGTTTGGGTGCACATATCATTAATCATTTAAAAATTGATAGTAATTAGTAATTACGCAGTGTAATTACACTCTCATGGGAAGTTATAGAATTAGAGAGTGTAATTGAGACCACAAACATGTCATATTGAGCGATTACCCCGAATTACACTCAATTCCAATTACAGAGTGACTTTATTTCCAAACGCATCCTAAATAATATTTATCACAAATAAATAATAATATCCTTAAAGCACATACTTATTTACTAATATTGTCAAATGAAAATACTAGAAATAAGTGATTATTTTAGATATATATATATCTAAAATATTATGAAAGACAATATATCTTACTACGACACTCTAGCTATCTTAGGTTGGTAGTACTGTCATCGATCGCCGTTGTCCTGATCATGTATAAAGTCTCTAAATGACAATGGCTGAGGTTGTGGTAGCCTAGTGCTAAGCATAATCTGTATCAGTTCTTGGATAGTTGCATGCCTTTGAGAATTATTAGGAGGCGCATTCCTAAAGTCTGCTTCATAAGACTTGATAAGCGTGACCATTTTTTCTACCATTACATTGAACTCGCTCATTGAAACTGATGATGATGATGATGATGATGATGATTGTTGAGACTGTGATTGATGATGATTCTTATTATAACAGCTGGGGGGGAATGATTTTGAGCCCTGATGAGCACCAACTTCCAGATTATATCTATTATCTCGTGGAATAGAAACTTCTACAGTAACGGTAGTCTTTGCCTCTTCTATAGTTGGTCTACTTTCACGAGTCTTTCTCTCCAGGGAAAGCATTTCAGCAAAACTGCTTAATTACAAACAAATTATATATATTAATATTATATAGTTATACACAATATATTAACCATATTATTAGAGTATATATATATATAATTTTTAAAACTGTCTATCAATAATAATTAATAAGGATTAAATGAAAAAAAAAATTATAAGGTTGGGGGAAGAATAGAAACTGTTGAAGAAAAGATCAAAATGTATAGAATTATAATATTTACACCAAAATAATACTAATAATCAAAATATATATACTAATTATTAAGACCATAATAAATATATGAAATTTAAAAATGAATTATGCCAAAATAATAGTATCTATACATATTCACACAATTTATTAAAACATGTCAAAACTTAATAAATTAATATACTTATAAAAAAAAAACTTAATAAATATAACATCATATTTAGTGTAATTTTCTATTTTATTATATATGGATGGATATTTATTATATACCGTGTAAGAGCTTCTCCATTTGTCGTAGTTCCATGTTTAGGAGAATAGATACCAGTTTCTAAGTTAACCATTGAAACAGGTTTCTTCAACAGCTTTTCTCCAATTCCCACAAGGTTGTTTAGGTTTTCTTTAGTAGCAATATCCACCGAAGATTCTTTATCACTTAATGTGTCATCCTACATAATCAAAATAATTAATATATATACATACATATTAACTTTATAATTTGGCATTAAAAATATGGGACAATTCTTCTATAGGGGCTTCACTTTAAGCCCTATCAGTGGGGCTCTCAGTGTTTCTCGACTCGTGAACAGTTTTCGGAGCGATTTTTTTTATGACCGTGTATATTGTAGCTATTTAGAGCATCCTGCAAATTTTCAGAAAATTCCGAATAGTTTACAGTACTGAAAACTAGGTTCAAACATGTTGATTTTCATGTGGATAAAAAAAATTAGTCACGCGTGCAACAACATGTTTGAATTTAGTTTTCGGTACTGTAAACTATTCAGAATTTTCTGAAAATTTGCAAGATGCTCTAAATAGCTACAATATACACAGTCATAAAAAAAATCGCGCCGAAAACTATTCACGAGTCAAGAACACTGAGAGCCCCACTGGTAGAGTTTAAAGTGAAGCCCCTACAAGAGAATTCCCCTAAAATTATATATATGTAAACAAAGTAACCTGGATTCGAAGGTAGTTTTTGTCGGAGTTGAGAGCTTGAAAAACAGTAGAGAGAAATAAATCAGTCATGTCACTACTAGCTTGAGTAAAAATATCAAGCAAGGGAACAGAGTTGTGACTTTTCAACCATCCCAACAGACCCCATTTTGCAGCCTCATCAGCTCTATATTTGTCCTCTATTTTTACCGAACCAGTTCCTATCGATAGAACCAAGAAACGGCCGAACTCCATCGGCTTTATTTGAAAGAAGTCAGGATTGTTTTGGTGAATTTCTTTCGACACTTCATTTATAGCAACCAAAGCCTAAAATAATTGAAGATGAAATTAATATGGTTATAAAGTCATAACGCCTTTACACATTTACTAATACATGGTAAATATTATTTGAAAATTGCAAAAAAATAATACTATATGTTACTGCAATGAAAACTACGTATAAAGAAGTATAAACCTTTGCTACACATATCTCGAAGAACATGCTAAATTTCACTCTAGAGTTATCCTTATTAATACTATCTATTAATACCTCTTAGAAGCCATCGATCTTAATTTAGATCCATAATTAAGAAATTACCTGTTTCTACTATAGCTTATCCATTATTTGGGTTCAAATTTGTGGTTTTACAAGTTCAAGCCCTTTTCAACCATTAATAATAACTCTTTCTTCAAAAAACGAGTTGGTATTGTTTTGGGTTATTAAAGCTTTATTGTTTAACTTTATTGGACATCTTTAATTCACATTATTCGCAAATGATAATAAAATAATAATTTTTTTTTTGGATGAAAGAGATTATTTCTTCATCTTAAGCTCATTCAATCACTTTTCCAAAAAAAAAATATATATATATCAAAATTATTATTTGAGACAATGATTTGTTCTCTTACGTATGTTATCGAATCTTTGAACTCAGGTATACGTAATAATTCACTAACTAGCACTCAAAATATGCACAAAAAGGGAGTTACAAATTTGTAATTGATTAAAAAAAAAAAGAACAATACCTCCTAGCTTCTTGCAGCTCTCTCGTGGGCTGGTGCCATGGCGAAAACAAGAGCAAAGGTGAAGGGGAAGCTGAAAGTTTCTGCTAAGAAGAAGAAGAAAAGAGGTCCTAATTCCACTGCGGATGTGAAAAAAGCTAAATCCATGGAAGAAGTTTTAGGAATTGAGCCTCTTGAGTTCACAGACGATGATGAAGGTGCGGAGGAACATTGTGAAGATCCTGGCTTACAGGATGTGTTTCAGGCACCTTTGTCCCCGAGGTCCTCTCTGAAAGTAATTCAACAGCAAGAAGATATTCGCTCTGATTTTGCTTTCTTCCTGGAAGATAATCAGAAATGTTCGAATGCTTTATCAAAAGGTCTTCCTGCTACACCTCATGTCCTCAGATCTGGGAGTGTGGTTAGGAACTTGGAAATATCTTTTGCGAAGTCGGAACAGGCTAACAAGATTAAAATCAATATGGAGGATATTGAAGAGGAGATTGCTTACTGGAATTCTTCGATAGTATGTTATGTACTGGGAGCCAATCCGTCTCTCTCTGTTTTGGAAGGTTTTGCAAGGCGTTTATGGAAAGACAAGGTGGATAAGGTTGGTATGCTTTCATATGTAATTTTCTTGATTAGATTTGATTGTATTGAGGATAGAGATGCTATACTCACGGGAGGATACATTTTCTTCAATAAGAGGCCTGTCATTATGAAGGCTTGGGATCCAAATACTAATTTCAAGAAAGAAGACATTCGAACAGTTCCAATTTGGGTTCAGTTGGATGATCTGGAATTGAAATACTGGGGTCAAAAGTCTCTTTTCAAGATTATAGGCCAAGTGGGGAAGCCACTGATGGTTGATGCGGTTACAAAAGAGAGAGATAAACTCAGCTGTCCTCGTGTTCTTATTGAAGTCTCTCTTCAACAGGAATTTCCATGTTTCATTGAATTTGAGGATGAATTTGGTTTTAATGTCTCTGTAGGAGTTACGTATGAATGGAAACCGATCATTTGTGGTCATTGCAAAGGTATGGGGCATGCTACTAATGATTGTAGAAGGAAAGAGGGCAGGAAGCAGCAATGGATTGTTAAAGAAGAGAGTAAGAAACCAGAGAGGGTAGAAAAGGCAGAGGCAGTTAAACCTGCTGTTGATGAGTTTCAGCCTGTTACAAAAGGGTGGAGGGTCAAAGCCAAAGAACCTATGGCCTGCCCTTCCACTACGAATTCTTTCCAGGCTTTATCAGATCCTAATGCCTCAACAAGTGCTGTGTCAGGGGAGAACCAGAATGAATCCACAATTCAAGGAGATCAGAAGCTAACTGTGGAAGAATTGGCGAATACAGGAGGGGGGGGGGGGGGGGAGCCTCCTCTTTCCAATGGATAAGATCATATGTTGGAACGTCTGAGGGATCAATAGCCAGCAAAAGCAGAATGCAGTAAGGCAATTTATTGTCAACCAGAAAGCTAATTTAGTTGGTCTTCTTGAGACGAGGGTTAAGGCTCCGAAGCTTGGAGCCTTGTATGTACATATGTTCTCAGGTTGGTGCTTCACATCTAATAGTGCGTGGCACAAAGGAGGAATAATTATAGTTGCTTGGAATCCTTTGAGATTCAATGTAAGTATTCTCAGTTGCTCAAATAAGCTTATTCACTTGTTTGTTGCTACTGTGGATAATAAGCATAGATTTTTCATTACATTTGTCTATGGCTTTAATGATGAAGAAGGAAGGAAAAGTTTGTGGAAAAGTTTACAGGAATTGGCAAGAGCAGATCCCTGGGTAGTGCTTGGGGACTTTAATGACATCCTGAACAGAGATGAAAGAGTTGGTGATAGAGTAAGACATAGCTCTACTAATGCTTTTATGAACTGTGTCACATATTGCCAACTGGAAGATGTTAAATTCAGTGGGAATTTCTTTACTTGGAGTAATAAACAGCAGGGATCGGATAGAATTTACTCCAAGATTGATAGAGTTCTGGCAAATCAAGCTTGGATGGATAGCTTTACAACTGCTGAAGCTATTTTTCTTAATGAAGGTCTTTTTGATCACACTCCAGCAATTTTAACTGTGTATCCTGATATTCCAAGTGGTAAGAAGCCTTTCAAGTACTTTAGGATGTGGTCTTCCCATCCTCAGTACCACCAGGAAGTGAGTAGGGTGTGGCATCAGACTGTTAAAGGGACTAAAATGTTCCAAGTTGTGACTAAGCTTAAAGACCTGAACAAGCAGGGTTTTTCAGCGATTCACATTGCAGATTTGCAAGCTAGAGAGAATCTTAATGAATGCCAGAACAAGCTGCATAGAGAACCTTTGAATGTGGAACTACAACATCAGGAGTTGGAAGCTAGAAGACATTATGCTGGGGTGCATAAAGATTAGTGTTCATTCATGTCCCAAAAGTCTAAGATAACCTGGGTAAAAGAAGGTGATGAAAATTCTGCTCTTTTTCACTCCAGCATCAAGGAAAGAAGATGTCAAAACAGGATATTTTCTATTACTAATGCAGAAGGGAACATAGTGGAGGATCCTGCTGGTGTTACTGAAGCCTTTCTATCCTATTATCAGTCTCTATTGGGCACTCAAATGGAGAATAGACAGCCAGTTAAAGCTTCAATAATGGCTCAAGGCCCTGTGATCTCTAGTCAGCAGGCAGATCTGTTGTTAGCAGAATTTTCTAAAGATGAAGTTAAAAATGCTGTGTTTAGCATTCCTGGAATCAAAGCTCTAGGTCCTGATGGATACTGCAGCTATTTCTTTCAGGACAATTGGGAGTTGGTTGGAAATGAAATCTTTGAAGCTGTAGCATCTTCCCTGCATACAGGGCACTTGCTAAAATAACTTAATTCTACAGTTCTTACCCTTATTCCTAAGTGCAAATGTCCAAACACTGTAAGTGATTATCGCCCCATAGCTTGTTGCAATGTCCTATACAAAGTAGCTACAAAACTTATTTGCAGTAGACTTAAAGTCATCCTTCCAGAGCTTGTGGCTCAAAATCAGGGGGGTTCATTAAAGGCAGGTTCATAGCTCATAATATTATGATCTGTCAGGATCTAATAAGACATTATGGAAGAAAATCAACTAGACCCAATTGCATGATAAAGCTAGATTTACAAAAGGCCTATGATACTATGGAATTGGGATTCTTAGAGGAGATGTTACATGCTTTTCAATTTCCTGCTAAATTCATTAAACTCATAATGAATTGTGTAACCACACCTAGGTACTCTCTAATGTTTAATAGATCTATGCATGGATTCTTTGCAGCAAAGAGAGGCTTGAGACAAGGGGAGCCAATGTCTTCCTTACTCTTTGTTCTTGGGATGGAATACTTGAGTAGAATTATGCAGAAAGTTGGGGAGAAGAAATATTTTCAGTTTCATGAAAGGTGCAGTGATTTAAAACTTAATCATCTAAGCTTTGCTGATGATGTGTTGCTGTTCTGCAAAGGTGACTTTAAGAGCATATATTTAATGCTGCAGGGGTTAAAGTTGTTCTCAAACACCTCTGGTTTGAAACCAAACATAAAAAAAACAGCTATTTACTGCAGTGGAATGAGTGAAGAGGAGATTAGAAGAGTTCTTGATGTATCAGGTTTCAGTAGAAATGACATCCCTTTTAAGTGTCTTGGCATTCCCATCTGTGCCAAGAGAATCTCAGCTGCTGAATGCAAAATCTTGGTTGAGAAGATGACAGCTCGAATCAAGACCTGGAGTTCCAAGAACTTATCCTTTGCAGGTAGAACAATATTGATTAATTCTGTGCTTCTGACTATTCATGCCTACTGGAGTCAAATCATGATTCTACCCAAGAAGCTTGTATCTGAAATTGAAAGCATTTGTAGAAGCTTTCTCTGGCAGGGGCAGAGCAATATGGTTGGGTCAGGAAGTGTGGCCTGTGAGAAGCTATGTAAGCCTAAGAAGGCTGGAGGAATTGGCCTTATGAACATTTCAGATTGGAACTGAGTTGCTTTGATTAAAAATGTCTGGTCAATTGCAACAAAGAAAGATAACCTATGGGTTAAGTGGGTGCATAATGTGTATATAAAACATGAGGAGTTGTGGGGTTACAATGCCCCATCTCAAAGCAGCTGGTACTGGAGGAAAATGGTGAACATTAAAGATGAAGTTAAACATCTAATAAATCCTGTGCAATTTACATTAGATACCTATCAAATTTCCTCTGGCTACAAGTTGCTTAATCAGGTACAGGAGAGATTCCACTGGAGTAAAGAGGTCTGGTGCAGGCTTAATATCCCAAAGCACAGCTTTGTGCTCTGGATTGCAATTCAAAATAGGCTAAAAACAAGAGAGAGGCTTCATAGATTCAACATAACTGAAGATTCAACTTGTATCCTCTGCAATGGAGCAGATGAAACAGTTGAACATCTGTTTTTTGATTGCTCTTTCTCTCAGGACTGCTTACAACAGTTGAAAAAATGGCTTGGATGGAGAGCTCACACAGAATCATTACAAGGCCTGCTTAGATGGATAGAAAGGTCCAAGAAGAGCAAGTTTCAGAAGAATGTTTTAGCTGCCTCTGTTGCAGCTCTGGTTTATCATTTATGGCAGGCTAGGAATAACAAACTTTGGCAATCAAGCATTGTGTCTCCTAAGCTGTTAGTCCAGGAAGCAAAATGGCAAATCAAAACTAGAATAACTTGTGTTATGCCTAGGCATGTAGCTCAAGGAGATATGGCATGGTTTGACTTATTGTAATTAGTTACTAATACTTTCTTGTATAGATTGCATACCGGCCTTATTTGAAAAAGGTGCTTTTAGGCTGTAAATTTGTTTGTGGAGTAATGAATTTCTGCTGGTTCATCCAAAAAAATAAAAATAAATAAATAATTCACTAACTAACATGAACACTTTTTTTTTTTTTGTGAAGATATCCTTTTTATAAACTGTTTTTAGTATTTATCTTCTTAACATGCATTATGACTATAAAAAGATTCACTATATATATATATATATATATGCTAAATAATTATGAATAATGTTCTTAATTAATTACCGGATTATTGGCCACAACACCACCATCAATGAGATGGAATTCTTTAACTTGACCATTGGAGGCTTTGGTTTCAAAAGAATGAGGTGGGAGATAGGTTGGAGCAGCTGAGGTTCCAATACATACATCTGACAACAAAGCATTTAGGCTGGAGTTCCTTTTTCCCTAAACCAAATCATATATAATAGAGAAATTAACAAGCTAAATCACTTGGAAAAAGTAAAATTGTAAATAAATTTAGGAGTAATGCTAGATACTTTCTCAATTCACACACTAAAAATACACATTATGATCATATTTAGTTATATAATTAAGATTAATTATATATCATTTCAGCGTGTAGAATAGACGTGTATCTAACAATGTTACTCAAAATTTTAAATAAATAATGTTGTTATGTATTTACAATTAATTAATTAGTATACCTCATAGGTAGAGAAGACAGTAGGTTGGAGACGGTTGATGTCAAATGTTGGAATTATGACATTAGCAAGCGTTTGGTTCAACCTCACATCACCAAATTTTTCTCTCAGCAGATTATGCAAATACTTCCCGTCGTATTTTGGTCCAGTCAGAGACTTAACCTTACTAATAAGATGACCTGTATGCTTATGCCTATACATATAGGTATATATATATATATATTAATTTTACTGTTATTCAATAAAGTTAGGCAGTTGGCATTTATGACTTATGAGTAATATGTATGAGAATTGCCTGGGCTGGAAAGTGACAAGTGGTTATTACTACGTATCATCGTTGTTTGTACCATTCAATATCAACTCAAACATATTTGAATTAAATAAAATGCCACTATGTACCTCCAAATAGCAATATTCAATATATATATATATATATATATAGAGAGAGAGATATAATTGTTAAGGGATAACGTTGGTGTCCAATACTATAAGGAGGTGACATATTGCTATTGATGCAATTCAATATCGGGTTCCATATACTTGAAATTAGTAAATATTATGGGGTATCGCTAACCAATCGTGAAGTGCCACTTCATATAGTGTTGGAGACCTTAACGTGTCAAATATCAATACTTATATATATATATATATATGGAAGACTTCTCAATGGTTACTACACATAGAAGTGTACTAACAATTATGATGATGTGGCAACATAGTGACTTAGTATAGCAAGTCACCAACAGGTAAATGCTTTTTTTCTACATTAACTTCAAATTTAGATATGTTTTTTTGCCGTAATTAATGTTGTTTCCAACCAATGAGAAACACTAGCTATATTTAAAAATTGACATGTATTTGAAAAATGAAAAGTTTACAATATTATGTTTTCATAATATATACATGTTTTTCATTATATAACCTTTCCAACAATTTGAAAAAAATCAAAATTTAAGTTTAGAAATATTAATTAAAAACTATAAATATAGACAATTGATCTTAATCCAGTAATTAATATTAAAATAACCATCCATGATGAGTAGTAACCATTAAAAAAAAAAATGCACCTATATATATATAAATATATATATGGTCCACATCTCACTACAAGAATTTTGTGTAAATATTACGGTAAGATATTACATATTTTTTAAAGTGCTATTATTGACTTAGCTCTAAAACATACGGAGGCTCTAAAACATACGGAGGGAAGTTTTTGGCGCCATGTGAATTAGTAATGGCGCTTTACTTTTCATTTTTTTTCACTCAACACTCTAATCTGAGAAGCCCTAAGCCGCCACCCTCTCCTCCTCTCACTCCTATCCTTTATTCTTCTTTTTCTTCATTTCCTGATTCCCCTCAACCTCTTTTCTTTGGTTCTCTCTCTCTCTTTGCTACCTCAGGGCCTCTCATTTCTACTCACGCCCTCCTGCTTCGAAACCATCCCCACTTCACTCTCTCTTGGAAGAATAGGTGACGGCGCCTAGCGGAGGCGGAGGCAGAGGCGAGGTCACGGGTTCGACGCTGCGTGGGTCTTCTTCTCCTCAGCACACGACGAAGGCGAGATCTGGTATGTTTCCTCTCAACTTATTTTTGTTGCTGTTGGTTGGTTCATGGTAGTCGAAGGCTTAGTATGGGATATTTTAATTTCTTTATTCTCATTCTTTCTCTCTCTCTCGAATTTCTTCTCTCAGCGATGTACCTTTTCTCTTCTCAACCCTATCTCCCTCACATCTATCTAACCTCTCAACTCCATCATTTTTCACATTTCTCTCTTGTAGGTGGCTGGCGCGGGAGACTAGACGGAGGTGGTGACGAGGACTCGGAGGTGCAGGAGCTTGAAGATTTCTGTCTCTGATTTCATCATTACAAGTCCGGCAGTGTGCAGGGTCGAGCGTGGGACTGGGCTTGTTGGTGGAGAGCGAGACAGAGGAGGTAGACAATTGGAGTTCAGGTTTCGTCCCTGAAACACCATCAAACACATTTGATAGATTACTAAATGCATAATAATAGGGTACTCTTCCTTGTTGTTACATGTTTCTTAATTACAGTTAGTGAGGAAAACCATTGACATAATTATGATGAACTATATGTTTAGGCGTTCTCAGTTTTTGTTATTGCCTTTAAGTAACTACTAGTACTAGTCATGGTGTCTTTCCTTTGAACTACACTGATGGTTGAGAAAGAACTTTTTCTTCACATAATAATTATAAAACCATTGTATTGCTAAAAATGAAAGCTTTGGGACTTTATTTATATTTGGGGGAGATTGAAAATTTGAAACTGTTTGCTCGGATAGTTATTTCAGAGTGTTTACTACATAATTTGATGTTGGGTATTGGGTTATTAGGATTGGTAACTCTGTTTCTTTCATTGTTAGTTTGGTTGTGATTTAGTTGAGAAGATTATATTTCAAACAATTTGGTCCCGAGTTCTGATGGTGGGAGTTTTGTCTTTTCTTGACTGAATTTGCTTCTGGCATATCTGATATTACTTTAGCCATATCTGTTTCAAGCATTCCTTTTCAAGGTTCTGTTAGGTCTCTCTCTCAGTCCCTTTTCAACGGTATTTCTTTTAGGAGAATAAAAGATTGATTGAATTTCTTAACTTGACATTGCTTTTGGTAGAATGTCATTATCTTCCTTGTGGCTGCTGTATTTGATAATACAGATTGTTGGCTGATGTGAATTTTACTGTATTTAGTAATGTATTCTAATTTATGAAAAAAGAGGGTTGGTTTCATTCACCTGGGTTTTCATGTCTGGTCTGGTTATATCATAAAGGCTATAAATTTGTATGTAATTGTGATATTAACTGTATATCTGGGTCACAGAAAAACGTAATTCATCAATTTTCTGAAAAAATTGATTCTTGTATTGATAATCGCCCTGTTTGTTCTTGTTATGGCTATAGGATGAAGATCTTATCTTTTTCACCCTCGGAACCTCATGAACAGCTGCAAGACAATAATCATGTTGTATATCCAGAGGAGAAGATGAGTTTCTAAATCTTTTGAGATCAAGCATATCTAGAGGAAGCAGCTTTTAGGTATCTTGTTGTATATCATGTACATGCATAGAAAGTTTGGTTTGACTTTAACATAAAAAAGGTTCCATATTGGAAAAGAAAAGGGTTTATTCTGTATAGCAATTAACTTAGAAAAACACACATCCCACGAGCTTGTTAGTGTTTGATTCATTGTTGTGTGCCATTACATATTTGATTGAATGAATTTATCATCATCAAATTGATTTCAATAACTTTGAAGCTAAAATATTTCACTGCTTTATCTTTAGCTTGTCTTTTTCTTAGTGTCTTATCCTTTTAAGAAATCATGTAACTACTTCCTTGTATTTTTTCTTTATATAAATAGTACAAGTGAATACAAGTAGTGTTGTTTCTTTTTAAATCCCTGTTGTTCGTAAATTTTAAGTGCAACTCTCTAATTTTTGGTTCTAGTTTCATGTGATTAGAAAGGCCCTCTTATTAGTTTATCTTGTTTTTTAATTTTTGGTTCTAATTCAGTGGTTGAATCGTTTCACACACTTTTATGTTTTCTTTTTCTTGTATAACAGAAATCATATTTGTCTTTTTTTCTTAGGCCCTTTTTCTTGTAGGACCTTTATCGAATTACTTAAGTTTCTCCCTTCACACATCTTACTTAGCCAAAATGTTATAAAATTGGATGAGTTCCTCTGTTTACTGTTCATATATATTCTTTAATAAAGGGGTTGAAAAATGGTTGATGCTGAAATGTAACTAATGGACAACCTTGCTGCAATGTAAAAGGGGTTGTATAAACTTGTTTTATTGTAAGCTTTGTTGCTCTCTCTGATTATAGGGCATTGGCATTTGTGCTTGTGCTGCATCAACTGGTTTTCCAGTTGGTTAAAAACTTTGATTAGAGTCATTAGATTTTTGACATAACCACTGCTGGGACATAAGTTCAATGATGTTATTTTCTATAACCAGGTCAAATAGAACAGGTCCTCTGTTATCCTTGATTGAAAACATGAACTTTTTTCAAAAGGTTTTGCTTTTGATATATGTTTGTCTTTGGTTTTGAAAAAAAAGTTCTGTTCATGGGAATAATTTGTTAACAGTTTCCAATATGCTAATTGTGAGATTTTTCTTATGCTAAGGTTAAGGTGGAAACTTTACAGAATCTGTTTCTCACTTGGTAGCTTAACACCTTTCATGTCAGGTGCCCCTTTTGAGATGGAAGAGATTTGCTTTAGTTGCAGCAATGTGCATTCTCGCAGTTCGAGCAGTGATTGTTCAACTAGCTTTTTTTCTTCACATGCAGGTTATGTTATATCTATTCCTCTTGTTGCAAGCCAAGTTGAACTTTGCATGTCTCTTTCTACTCATACTATGCATGATCCAAACATTCTTATTTCTTGTGCCCAAAGCTGATTGTCTTTTAATAAAAATAAGTTTTCATTATGCCATTTATTGTATGGATATAAACTAAAAATAACTAAATCATGCATGACATAGATATTAAGAATGTAAATGAAAAGGAACATGTATCATATAAATAGAAGGGGAAGGAATAATGTTTATTTGGGTATCTGTTTTACCAAATAGTTGCATATTTTAGCCATTTGTTACTATGATCATGTAAATTATAATAGTAATGCGTTTCAGATTTCAATAATTTTTTTTTTTAAATTGAAAAGATTTCAATGATTCCAAGTACTGAAATATGCATTGATTTTCAGACCCATGTCTTTAAAAGGCCAGCTGCCTTCTCAAGGCCTCTCATATTTGCAACTGCATTTATGAGCTTCTTCTCAGTTGTTATAGCATTATTTAAGGTATCAACTTTTGTTTTTTTTCCATGGAACTATGTTGTGTGCTTTCCCTTTCTGCTTGATTAGTACTGTGAATGTTGATTTTTTTATATGTATTTCCTTGATTAGGTATTGGGACACACAATTTTGGCTTCAATACTCTGGACTAATGCCAAGTCGGTTGATTTGAGCAGCAAAGCTGCAATAACATCGTTTTACATGTTCATATGGAAGGTAAATAACTATGGTGCCAAATTTAATTTGTTTGGCGCTCAGTTTAGTTTAACAAAATTGCAAAAATAATATTTTAGATCAGGAACCTATTTTTAGATCAGAAAGTACTTAAAAGGGAAAGAATACCCCATTTTTGTTACTTGAAAACAAAGCAGTTTGATGAATGCATAAAAGAAGGTTCTGAGGTATTGAGTTGTCTTCCTTTTGATTTCTATTATACTATATATCAGTCAACTGTGATTAATAATCAAGACATTTATAATAATAGCACCAAAGCTAGAGGACTGTTTGTTATCTAAAATTGCTTTTGTATTTTCTCATTTTCAATCTATCAGTTCTGATCTTATAATAAAAAAATTGTTTTAGAAAATAATGCTTATAATAAATGTCTTCTGAAGGATGTTTATGCAATTGCCCTGCTAACCATTGGGGGACATTCTTGTTGTTAGGATGCTGTCTCTGATCTTATCAAGGCTCATGAAGTTTCTCCTGATGATGAAACAATTGCAGAGGTCTTGAGGTGTGATTTCTTGTGAATGATCTTCTTGGACTTTGTTATAGCAGATTAACATCAATTGTTCCTTCTTTTTCTTTTTTTAACTAGCATATATTGTTTTAACAGGGATGCTGAGGAAAGATTACTGAAGGAGGGAGGTGCACCAAGAGGTTTGTTAATTTTGTACTTATTTTATTTTCAGTTGATGTTAGTTCATTACTTTGCATGAAGTTCGTATGAAGCTTTATGTTAAACTTTGTAAGTTTTATTTTACTATCCATATCTGTGTAACCTCTGTTTAGACTGTGTTTGTGACTATCTATAGAATTTATAACATTTAAATTCTTTTCTTTCTTTGTTTAAGATATATTTATTGTTAAATCTTATTTGTGTATATCCTAAAACTAAAAAGTAAACAAAGGAACAAAATAGATCTAAACTTGTCTAGAAATATTTGGTTTATCACTTCATAATGATGCTGATTTCGGCTAAATTCTTCATGCTATTACAGGATGATGACTTGGAAAGCCTCAAATTTTTGATAAATTCTGCTAGATGTTAGGCACCCAATAAAAGGTAAAAAAAAAATGAATAAATGAAGTTGTGGGTAGTGTAAAAGATTTTCTTGAAGGTGAGTTATATTTTGTGGTTAAAGAGTCTCAGTGGTCTCTTGAATACACCATTAATTTGTTTGTGGGTCTTTGTATTGCTGATGCACACTAGTATGTTGAATAACTAGAATGAATCTTTATTGATACCAAAACCATATTACAAGGGGTTCCAAGACTTATTTTCCTTGGATTATATTTCTTATGAGAATAGTTTCATTTTTGTTAGCATGCAGTTTTATATTTGTTGCTTATCTTTATCTATTTATTTTTCAGAGTGTTTGAACAAGTTCCCTCGAAGGACTAGTACACCATCTAGGGTTCACAGTCAAGCACAACAAGCTGAAGAATAGCTACAACATCAGCAACAGCAGCAGCAACAATAGCATCATCCAAACTATAGTTTGAAGTAAAAAATGTTCAAGATTATAAAACTTTATTATGTTAAGTTTTCAAATTTAAGTTAGAACTAAGATCTCATGAAGTAGACACATTCATGGTTCGAATTAGTTATTGTTTAATGTAATACTTATGGTTTATCAATTTATTGAGAATTACATTTTATGATTAATTTTGATTTTGTTTATCAAAATACAATAATGAAAATCTTTTAATTAAAAAAAACCATACAAGTATACTTATCAAAAAATAATTTAAAATATATTATCCACACTAAAGTAACAATTTTATTACTATATGTTATGATTTAAAAATATATTATAAGCGTAAAAAATCGTTATGGTTTATATAATATAACAAACTAAAAATGTTATCAAAATAATCAAATGTAACAGTTGAAAAATGTTATGAAAAAATACAAGATTAAACTTCAAATTTATAACCAAAAACTCTATCTAAATGTTATTATTTGAATATTATAGCACCTAAATATGTGTTATTGAATAGTTTAAGATAACACCGAACATAACATTCAAAAACTGTTATAGAAAAGACTGGATTTTTAATAACAGGGGCTATGTTAGCATTTTCAGAAGTGCTATCAATAGTCCCGGATAGCAGTTTTTAAGTGTTATGAATACTGTTTTTTCTTGTAGTGTCTTGTTCTACTTAAGATAAGTCTCATTCCATCTACAACTGTCGGAACAATTATTAGTTTTACCGAATGATTTTTAATCATATAAAATTAAGATCATGAAACATTAAATTTAAATTAAAGTAGATAAAACTAAATTCAAATACATAATAAAAGTACCGTTGAGGAAAGATAAGAGGACAGTGTTGGAGGTAGAAGTCGACGATGTCTTTGGCAGCAAATAATGGCCTTTTGTTTCGGTCTGGGGCTGTAATCATGGCAGTAATGAGTCCACCTGTGCTTGTTCCCGCAATTACATCAAAATAGTCTGCAATTCTAGCATTCTTGTCATCCTCCACTTTCTGTACCAAATATCCATCTTTTAGATAATTTGTACGTACGTAGCCATGCATAATGGTCTAATTAAATATATTTATTTATACCACCTGAAGCTCAGATTCTAAGAAGGCAAGGATAGTCGCCGGAATAATTCCTCTTACTCCACCACCGTCGATGCTAAGAACAGTGATCACATTTCCATACAGCGGGGACGGTAGAAACGATTTGGTTCTCTTCATATCATATATATATATATGTGTTAGAAGAGAAAAAAATGGAATTGATTGGGGAATTCAAGAAATTAAAAGTGAAATATTTTTAGACAAATATAGTGAAAGAGCGAGAGAATATATAATGCTAGGAAAATTCCCAACTATTTTTATTTAACATCAGTACTATAAATTCAAAAGGAAATTTCTGAGTGTGAGAGTCTCTCGGAGTTGGATAATTTGGATTGGTCGCTCATTTATTTGGGTTGTTGGCTGGAATTGGTCAATTCAAAATTAAAGTCTTGTGGAAACATTAAATGAGTTATGTACGTAGTTTTACACTGATAGATACATAAACACGTACAGTCATAGTCTCCGAACTGTCTCACCAGTAAACAATTGACATGTGTATCCATTTTTATTTATCCTACGTTAGTACACTAGTTCCGTTTATATGAATCTGTTAATTCATTTATTGAGAAAAGTAAATTATCAGTATATTGCAATAGAAATATTTTATATTTATTTAAAAAAAATCATGCCTTATACATATTTAAATGAATTATTTTAATATTTTATTAAAATGTATTTTTGATTAATTTTTATTAATTTACATAACTTATAATAGATTTTTGTTTTAATTTTATAATTATATATATCTTTTGGATAACCTGCTTTCTTTCCTTTTTATTTGTAAAAATAATAATTTGTTTTCTTAGTAAAACGTATTGAAGAAAACATTATGTTATATAATTTGTTGTCAAGATTTTCATTTTAATTTTTTATACCAATAATAAAAAGAAAGCGTGAGTCTAAATTATTTTCAATTTTAATAAAAAAATATAATTAAAATCTTATTATAGAACATACTAATTATTGGAAGAAAAATAAAACTTAAAAATGATTACAAATTTTAAACAAAATTAACATTATTTTCTAGTCTTTGTAAATAAATAAACAAACAAAAGTTTGAGTAATATAATTTTAATAAAAAATATATTTAAATAGTTTTGTTATAGGGAATAGTATGTTTAAATCGTTGCTGACATATTAGAAATATAAAATAATAATTCCCAAAAAAGAGGAATTATTTTGTTGAAAAAATTACAATAAAAAATAAATTAAAATTTTTTAAATCGTTCAATAAAATAATTTATTTAAATATGACATGACCATTTTAAAAAAAAAATTAAACATTGAATATTTCTACAACTATATAATGAGAATTTACTTTTTGCAAGTCAGTACCAAGCTAACAGATTCATACAAACAGAAATAACTACTAACGTGAAATAAATAAAATGGACAAGTGTCGATTGTTGCTAATTTTAGGAGAAATGCCAAATATAATATTTTATTTAATTAACATAATCTTAACTAAAAATAAGAAAGAAAAAAAAAAGTAAAGTTGCTAACGGTGGACAACATTGTCAAAAAAATAAAATTGAATATATAAGATTTGGTTGACTTTGGGACCCACATAAATATAAACAAGGCTAGGAGACGTGACATCATCCCTCCAAATAATTTCTAATAGGCTTTGTAGAAAAGGTTTTAATGTCTTATGGCTATATTGTACGACATTAAATAGGGACGTTTGTTTTCTCTATATTGTAAACGAGAGAATAAAACAAGAGAGTGTTTGTTGTGATTGATTATCAAGTTGAGCTTCTTATATAGAGAGCTGAGACTCAAAGGGTATAGTCGGTTACAATTGCTAACATAATTAGGGCTGGCCCGTTAGCATTGTGGGCCCAAGAATTTTTTTAATATTTTTGCAATATTTATATATAAAATGATATTTTTTATAAAATTATGAGGTCTTTTTGTATAGAAAAAAATAACATTTTAAAAAAAATTGGACCTTTTTATTTGGGAGTCCTAAACACAGGCCTGGCCTGCCAATATCTAGGGCCCGACCCTAAACATAATATAAACATGGTAAACTAACCATCTTAACCAAACTACCAAACTTATATTCCTAACATGGGGGTTTTGTTTTCAACTTTAATTGAATTCTATATCCACCATTTATTTTGTTTCCATATTTTAGTTGACATATATATATATATATATAAATAAATAGGATTTAGTTCCCAAGAAACTAAGTCTAGTCTACGAAGATATGGCCTCCTCTCCTCATGGTCAGTTGTATGTTACTATAGATGTTGCGTAAGTTAGAGGAGTGAACAATAGAGTGATTATCATAGATTTCTAGAGGTGTTGTTCCCAAATTTGGTGAGTTATATGTGATATATAGGATGGAATTAAGTTAACCTAAGATTTAAAGTGCCAAATTTTTTACATCATATCAAACTATTTGGTGTCTACAAAACTACATAATGCCAAAAAAAATTAGAGCTGGAAGATTTATTTACTCTCCAAAATTAATATATATATACAGGGGACGACTACAGTGGAGGTAAGCATTTACATTCACCGGTAAGGGTGTCTCTATTTTTTGCAAGTGAAAAAATTATAATCCAAATTTTTTTATATAATGGTATACATTATAGTTATTTGAGACATTCCAACCGTTATTAGAAAATTCAGAATAATTTACGGTACTAAAAACAAACTTTAAAATAACTTGTTTCACACGTATAAAACAAGCTTCAAAACAATATGTTTTTTTATTTTTAGCACTGTAAATTATTTAGAATTTCCTAACAATTTGTGGGGATTATGAATAATTAAATTATACACCGTCATATAAAAAAATTAGATTGTAATCGATCCATGTATCGAAAACACAAAAAATAGATTGTTTTTAAGCTTGTTTTATATACCCGCTCGAAACAAATTATTTTGAAAAAAAAATCAGCGCTGTAAATTATTCGAAATTTTCTGAAAAATGGTAGGATGCCTACTATAATTACAATATACACCGTCATATAAAAAAATTAAATTATAAATTATTCCCGTGCTAAAAATAAAATCACATTTATTAGTGGGAATACATCTACGAATATATATATATATATATATAGAGAGAGAGTATTCACACTAAATTTATCCTACTTTTTCTAAATTAATTTATTCACGATAAATTTATTTTTGCTAAATTAATTTCTTTCTTACTTTTGTTTCTCAAACATAATTTATTTTTGCTAAATTAATTTCCACGTTTTACATGCATGTATATATAATAATTATTCTTGGGTGATTCTAGAGATTTTGCTTAATGATTCGAATTCCCAAACTAATGCTGGTGAGAATATAGACAAAGTTAATTAAAGCAAGTAATTCCAATTCTTTATTGAAAAATAAAATTTAAAAGTTACTTCTACACGCTTTACGTTTACTTATTAAAACTGAATATTAAAAAAAAAAATTCTTTTTCTTTTTCTTTTCCTTTGTGCAATATATACCAACAATCTACGTTTATATCATCCACAAATTTTAAATATTCCCCAAAAAGTAAAAAAAAGCAATGTGAGTGAGTGTTATTATTGGAAAAACCTTAGCCATGTGTAATGAAACTCATCATCTTTCCAGTACAGTTATAATTTGAAAGAAAAAAAACAAGTGATGAGATCGATTTGACTTGATATACAAGGAAACGTTAAATTGATTGGACGTTAGATTATTAGTCACTAATCTCATAAATTATGTATACTCAAAAGGCCACAAATTGAATTAAACAGAGTAAAATAATTTATATGTTTTACGTAGCTATTTTCTATAGCGTTTCAGCAAAAAATGCATGCATATGCGTGCCCTAGGTGGGGTAATACATTGAAGAAGGCTAGTTTTTTTTTTGGCAGCTACTAATTAATTTAGAGTAATTATTAAATGAAGAAAATAACAAGAATAATTGAAGAAAGAAGTGAAATAAGAAATGTGATATAAAGTGAATTAATCCAATATATATATATATATATATGGGGAGGCTTCGGTGCAGCTAGGGCTCGGTTTGAGTATTTAAATAATTTTTTTTTTTTTATGATAATGTACGTTGTTGTTAATTAAGATATCTTGTAAATTTTCAAAAAATTCCGAATAATTTACGGTGTCGAAAACAAGATTGTTGCACTCGTGTCTGTTTTTTGTATGCGTGTGTAAAATTCAATTGTTTGAACCTTGTTTTCGGCACCGTAAACTATTCGAAATTTTTTGAAAATTTACAGGATGTATTAAATGACAACAATGTACAATATTATAAAAAAAATTGAAAAAAAAAAATTATTTAAATGTCTGAACCGTATATTGACTTCACCGATGTAACCAAAAAGTTGACTGCACTGAAATACTACTATATAGTTGGAGACCTCCAATCCATAATGGGAAAAATGTTTGGATGGCATAGATGAAGCAGAGAAAGCTGGTCCTAATTATAAAAGTCTCTGTCGTTTAGGGCAGCAAAGCAAAGATGACGACGCTACAAAAACAAACAACATTTCATTGTCATACCCCATCTCCTTAAACATTGTGCCATATCATATAAATATTAAAAAAGAAAACCATATGTCTTTATTTTTATATCAAAATTCTTAGCTATTTTATAATACAAAATTTGCCTAACGTTCGTCTTTATTAAATAGTTAATGGTTTTATGACAATATGTACGCGAAAATTTATAGAAGTTGACTACAAAGTGTTGTATTTTGTATATGATTACGATAACTAGTTTTAGTTTCCCGGGTATTAAAGGTGGTGTCAAACGCCACAGAAAAGTGACCTATTGTTAGTGTTTAATCTAATATGAGTCATATATTTTAACTTACTAAATATTATTGAATATAACTAACCAATTATAAAGTGTTACCTCATGTAGTATTAGATATCTTAAGTTACTAAATAACAACACTCTATTTCTCTTCTATATAAAAAGTGTGTAAATAACAGAAATTCTTAGTTGTAACGGTTTATTTTGTTAACTTTAACGAAATATTCTAAATATTTAACAGAACACAACTTTAAAATTAACTAAAAATAGGAGCAATACATAAGCGAGTACCCTTGAGTAATATTGGAGCCCAACCTCAAGCGAAAACCTGCTCAATAACCTACTCAAATCACTCACTCTCTCTCTCTCTCTCTCTCTCTCTCTCTCTCTCCCGAAGCTCCTTCTCTCTCTCTCTAGCTAGTCTCTCCCGTGGCCAAATAGCCGCCTTGCCATCGCTGCCAAACGCCACGCGCCGCCGTAGGAGATGCGCTGCCCCCAAAACCTCTAACCCTCGGAGCTCAGCCCCTCACGAGCCGCCTAAGACCCTCAAAGTGCTCGTCGAAGTTTATGCGATTTTGGGTTTTCCCAAACTTTTCGACCACTTTCCGCCCACCTCGAGCCACCACGAGATGAACCACCAACACCACCATATTCCTTGCATCCTGGGCTTCAAAACCCACTAAAAAATTAGACCCAATGGCCACTGTGGAGTGGTGGCGCCGCCACTTACTTCGGCCATTCTTTTAGGGCTCGCAATGCGAGTCCTAAAAACATTCTTTTAGGACTCGCAATGCGAGCCCTTAAAACATTCTTTTAGGACTCGCAATGCGAGCCCTTAAAACATCTGCAAGTCATAAAAAAATCTCAGTTTTTAAGGCTCTCAAATAGAGGACTCGCGCCCTGCGAGTCCTAAAAGCTTTAAAAAGCTTTTTTTGTAGTAGTGTTCGAATATGAAAAATCAAGGTAGATAGCAAGCCTTGTAGTCGTTAAAGGTTTTTGCATTCCAGATGGTCCAATCAAGCTCCCATTCTAGCTGAGATCTGTGAGCAAACCTAGCCACAATATGAGCAACAAAGTTTACCTCCTTTGTAATTTTCATGACTTCCCACTCTCTAAAACAAACAGTCCAGTTGAGGAACCCCTTTTATGCAGTTTTGTAACGCCATTGTCTGTGTTGACTGCCCAACAACTATCGCTCTGGAATAAATTGTGACTAGATTGAGTTTGTAGTTGTTTTAGCAGCTAGTAAAACCGTTACCTTTGCTTTCACCAAATTTTGGTCCGTTTGAGGAATTTGGGCAGCTAATAACTCTTCCCTCATGATCTCTACTGTAATGCCCCAAAATCCTTAATAAGGTTTAGAACCTTGATCAGGAGGGCGGGAGGGCCATAATTGATTTATTATGCCATTAAATGATTATATGCATGTTTATGTGAATTATATTATAATATGATGATAAATGCATGCATATGGGTCCATTTTTAATTATAAGGACATTTTGGTAATTTGGCCCGTTGAGGGCGTGATTGTGTATTTTCATGCATGTGGGTGAATTATGATTAATACCACATTATATGTTGATTTGTTCGAGCCATTATGTAACGACCCAAAATCACTAATATGGCTTAATGGCCTTGATTAGTGTGCCGGGAGGGCATAAGTGGCTTATGTGTGTGTTTATTAATTTAATGCATGATTATATGATAAGCATGCTTGTATGGTTATATGAATGCAAATGTGATTATATGCTATAATTGTGAGAACCACATTATCATGTGGGTAAATCTGCAGCATGCGGCTTGAGGCGATCCTAGGGAGCTAGTTAGCAAGAAGTCACAACGGGGCCTAATATTTTACTTGGGGCAAGTCAAGGGGGTATTTCAGGTACTAGATGATTATTTGGGTTATCAGGTCATGGAAATAAATAATTGGAGATATATCTGAGGTTAGGAAGTTTAGGCGAGAATACTGGGGAATTTTACCATTTTTCCCTCGGGGACGTTTCCGGTACCCCGAGCCTTGGGATTGGTTTAATTGCTTGAGGATAGATAGATAAAACTTAGAAAACAGTGGAAACATTAGAAACCGGCCCTACTCTCTCTCTCTCTCTCTTTCTCTGATTAGTGCTCAAAAGATGTCATTTTATCAAGTTTAAGTTCAAATTAAATTAAGTTTTGAATAATATTTTCTTGAATTTATTATGATATATTCTTTAAATGGAAAATATTAGTTTTAATTTAATTTAAAAATATTTTATATGAATTATAATGCATTTGAGCCTAATTAAAAGAAAAAGAAAAGAAAAGAAAAGAATTAAACTTGAAAAATGAGAGCTGAAAAATAATATTATTGTAGTTAACTTCTCTTTTTCATTCCAGGCCCAACACAGGCCCATGATTCCTACAGCCACATGCATCCTCCTTGCACCACGTGTCCCTGCCAACCTTAAATTCCATTCAGCTTCCTTTCCACCTGCATTGACCCATATGCACATATATGCATATCCTTCAGCATGTTAACGTGACCATTCCACAAAGGCCCAAATGCATATGAAAGCCCAACACACCATGCACCCAAGCAGCAGCTCCAACGACAAGCTTCACTCCAACGTGAACGTGACCAGCCCAATTCTCTTCTCAACAACATCACATGCCCCTCATCATTCCATGTCCAAAGGCCCAAGGCACCCAACGACCCAATCAAGGCCCAAGGCATTTTCTTCAGCCAAGGCTGCCTACGTGGCACTCTCTCATTGGTTGAAAATGGGTCAAAACCCTCTTGTGTCACCAGCCATGTTTTGTGGGTATTGGGCTTTGTAAATTGCTATTTTGAGCTTTATAGATTATGTTTTTGTGGTATTTTAGAAAAAGAGCATTTTGACTATACACAAAAATAACTAGGGTAATATTAATAATAAGATTTGATTTTTCAAAATCATATTTTATTATTAATATTTCAGATTTATTTTGTAAACCTCATTTTGTTGTTTAATTTCTTTTTAGTCATTTTCCCCATCTATAAATAGGGACACTTTCTTCACATTTGGTATGTAATTTTTAGAGTAGATAAACTATAGCAAAATTTCCACTCACTTTCTTCTCATATTTTCTTCTTAGAATTTTGTGAGAATCATGAGCATAATGGCCTAATCTTCCTAGGAAGGTTAGGAATGATTCCATATGCAAGTGATGTTATTTTGCTACTTTGATTTACTATGTTCTTAATGTAATATATTTGAGTTATTTATGTTCTTTCATCTCTATCTTTATTTTGCTATCTTTATTTACTTATGCTAATAGTATATATGATTAGTCATGCTCTTTCTATGTGCTTCTAATTAGAAAAAGTAATATTGATACATAATTTTATGTCTAATCTTCTATTGCATTATTGCCCTTGGGTATTTTGTCATTTTTAGATTTTTCATAAGATTAACTTTGTGCTTTTAAAGTAAAGAACTTTATAACTCAAATGGACTTTTGTTAGAAAAGAATATGGACTTTAATGTTAGATTTTCCAAGTAAATGTTGGGATGTGAACTATTTACTTGTGTATTTTTGTAAATCAAGTAACCAAGTAACTAAGCAAGCATATGGATGATTCTTGAAACCTTTCATTTTCTCAAACTCTTGATTACATCTTACATTTATTTCACTTATCTCATTTCATCACTTTATAAAAAATACAATACCAAAATCTCAAACTTCTTTCCATTTACAATTTTATTTACTTCTTGTTACTAACTTTTTGTGTTATTTTCTACTAACCTTTTGATTTTAGGTTACCTCCTTGTGGATCGACCGCCCGATCTTACTACAACTACCGCTTAGTGTAGCACATTTTGGGCGTTAAACACTCTCCTTCTCTCTCAAGGAAATCACTAAAAACTAATGGGATTTGGCTGGGAATTCAGTGGAAGCTAGGGAATCAAACTAGAAGCTAAGGTAAGCACTGAATTTCATTTTTTATCAGTTGAATATGAGGTTTTTGGGCTGGAATCTAAGAGTTCTTAGGTTCTTAATTTCAAGGTTGAATTAAGGTAGGAAGCTTGGGAGTTAGCTCAGAATTTGCTTAGAGAAGTGGTTCTGCAGTGGAGGTAAGCTCGAATTTATGATCTAATGGTTGAATTATGGTGTTTCATGGCTGGTTTTTATGTTTTTAAGCTTCTGGGTTTCAAAAATTAAAATGGGATTTTAATGAGTTTCTAAGCTAGGTTTTTGCTGGATTATGTTGCTAGAATCATGTTAGAAGTTTTGTGATCAATGGGCTTTGGAATTAGGATGGTTTGGAGTGGTTTTGAGCAAGGTTGGGATGTTAAAAATTGTGGATTTTCTGGGCACGAGGGGCTGGGCCGCGGCTCTGTTCTAGAGTGTCGCGGCTCTGCGAAGCAAAGAAGAGCCAAGGAGGCTCTGCAGTAGGGAAGCACCGCGGCACCACAGGGCAGGGCCGTGGTGCGTGTCTGTGGTCAGAGAGGCCTAGCCTCTGTTTTAAGGGGCGGGCCACGGCGCAACCCTTAATGGAATTTTTGGTTATTTGAAGGTTTTAAGCGCGGAAATCTAACCTAGGGTTCTCGGGATCGATTCCACCACCGTGCTTGGTGGAATTCGATGTCCCGGAAGCTAGAACTTCACCCAGAAACCTTTATTCGAATATTAATTGAATCCCTTATCTTGGTTGTGACTAGGTAAAGGCTTGGGCTCGGGAGACAGATCGTGCTCAAAGGGAATTTCTCGTAATCGAAGCGTTTGGAAATTAAAGGTAAGAAAGCTGCACCTGATTGTGGATTCATAATGGGACTAAGGGTTCCTCTGTTTGTATGCTCTATAGATGATGGTATTATACCATATAAATAGTAGACAAACGACCTAAGAGTGTCGGAGTTTACATTAGCTCTCAGGGCGCGACTCGCCCACTGGTAGCTGAGGACAGGTTATTATGCACTGAGCTCGGTTTAAGCGGGCCGGAGTCAGTGGGGTAAACAGAGGGTGCGACCTAAGGGTGTCGACCCTATTTATTGTGTAATCTGGTTGTTGTGGTTGATTATTGAATATGATATGCTGAATGGCTAAGTGTTAGCTTGTGAGTTCATGTGTTATGTCAATGAGTTACATGTTTATTAGAGATTGCTAAATGTTTAGACATGCTTAAAGAGTTTACGATTATTATCAGTACCTGTGTTATGATATTACGCTTTCTTGCTGGGCCTTGGCTCACGGGTGCTTCGTGGTGTAGGTAAAGGCAAGGGCAAGCTTGACCAGCCTTGATTCGGAGAGCTCTGGGAGCATAATGTACATGAATAGCTGCTCAGCCGCCACAGTTGAGGGGAGACAGGGACAAGAGAACCATAAACATCTGTTTTTCCTTTAGAATGGCTAGTGGTTGTTATACACTGGAAATTTTGTAAACAGATTTTTTGATGTTGTCTCTTTTGGGATCCCATGTATAAAATGTTTAATTATATAAAAAAGTATCTTTTGAAACCAAAACCTTTTAACCCTAGCGCACTAATGACTTTAGCAAACACGTTTTTAACTAGTTAACTTGATTAGCAAGCCCTGCACCTTTATAAATACACAGTGTAACGGTCTTGGCTATCCAGGGCGTTACACATTCGGCATGAGACGATCATGAAATGCAAGTTTTCAATTTGGTCATAACAGAGTTAGTTTCGGGGCTCGAGGTGAGTCTCAGAGTAATTTGGTGATTACAACATTGCTGGGAATTAAAGGGTAATGGAATATGAGTTATTAACATTTAAGAATATTGAGAATAACAGGAATTGGATGATGTTAATTATGATTAACGAAATAGGCGGGAAATGATGGTTTTGCCCTTGGTGGCCTTAAGAGGATTTGAAATGACCTAAGAGTATTTTAGTCTTTTCACCCTAAAGGATATATATTAGCCATTAGATGGCTGTGGAAGTAACCAAAATAGAGCAAATGTTCCTCTTTTCCCGTGCACCATTTCTCCACCTTTTCTCCTTGAATTTTTGAGCTTAATTTGGGGAATCAAGCTAGAGAACCAAGCCTTGAGGGTTTTGGGTTATGCTCTACCATTGAAGAGGGTGGTAAGCTGAGATTGAGGTGAGTTTCTGGCTATTAAAATCTTAGTTCTTGCTCTGTTTTCATTTGAGTTTCAGTTGGGTTTTGGAGTTGGAATGTTGAGAATTTGATTGGAGTTTTGTCTATGGTTACTTGGGTTATGATGCCTAGGACATATGTAGATGGTTTTTGGGTTCAATTGGGACTTAAAATGAGGTTTGGAAGCTTTAATTTATTTATAATGTTTTACAAAATAATTTTCGTGACATACTCGACAAAGTGCTGAAAATTCTAATTTCTAAACACCATCTGAAAGG